>NW_020527115.1:0-51653 GCF_003368295.1 Carassius auratus | reverse complement strand
TATGGATAACAGAAAATTAAAAAACTGTCAGACATCTCATCTCACTCTGTCCCTCTGTTTGAGTATAGTGCTTCAGACTTCCATTGTCTGAGAGAAATTCGCCCCTACAGGTGCAATTACCGGACTAAAAAGGGAGGAGACTGTCTTTTGGTTTCACTTTTAAATCGGTTAAAATACAAATAAATACTTAGATTTATTCACACTGACAAGCTAAACCAAACATATCTGATATTAACGGTTCAGGGCTCATGGATAAATGTATTTCTGGCCAGAGATACGTGAGAAATAGGAGAGATGAATCACCGCTGTGATCACGAGCGTCGTGGAGTAAAGAGCTCAGAAAAAACGAATTTATTCCTGTTTTATAGCTTTTTAAAAATAAAATTTACAGCGATATCACACAATCCCAACAATTAGAACACACCAAGCAGCTAAATTCAGATGTTTTTGAACTGTTGTTGTGAAAATGAAATATTTGTGGCCTGCCTATCTGAAATCACCGCCTCCGATCAGCGCGTACAGTGTCGAGCTCAAAACAAACGAATTTATTCTTGTTTAAGAGCTTTTTTAAATAAAATATTACCACAAATGCACACAATAAACCCATTGTAACACAACAAGAGGTAAATGCAGGTGTTTGTGACCCGTTTAAGTGCGCAAGACTATTTGAAAGCGCGACTGGCAGAAAACATTATCTCTCGAGCTGCAGGTTTCTGCCTTTCGTCGTACGAACGAACACATCACGGACAAGATTATTTCAAAATACATAATAGCTTGGCGAAATAAACGAAAACAGCCACGTGAACATAAAAACTGGATATTCTACTGGATTTGATTTTATAAAGTGACCACATTTACCACTTGCTTCTGTCTTCAATTTTAATCTATATAAAAAAGGAAACTCATTCGACTTGGCTGCTTTTTTAATGTGTGCGTATTTATATTTATTTACCTTTTATACATTTTGTATAATTCATAGTTTGTATTACAATTATAAAAACAAAATAAATTAGCCACTCACATAGAAATAGCTTAGGCCTTAACCTTTTTCTGACAGTTTTTAGGGATTTTTAAAAAATCCTAAAAAAACTTATTTGTGCTGCAAATAATAATTTCAAACTCATTTGATACTGACCTATGACATCCTGTGACATTATATTTATTTTGAATTTACATAATCTCATAGATGTAACAGTAAATCTGTTCAGCTCACAGATCAAATACTAAGCTGTAATGCAAGCAGAACTTTCACAAATGCTTATGAGTCATTTAAGGATTTGATAACACTGTAAAATAATGTCTAATTTGTTAACATTAGCAAATGCATTGATAACACTTTATAATAACTGCACTCATTAGTAAATAGTCAGTTCATGCTTTATAAAGCCTTGTCCCAATATTAATAGTCAGTAGTAAGCAGTTTATAAATACAGCTATAAATAGCTTGTTTGTTATATAAGCACATTTATTAAAAAGGAGAGTAAAGGGTCAGTTATCTTCCTATGAAAAATAAAAATAAAAATAAACAAACAACAACACAGATTGATACAGAACTCAGAAATTTATTGTGGATTTATGATAAAATCAGCCTGTAAATGAATTCATACTCCTCCTCATACTACTCCATACTCCTTTTTCAACATGATGCCAATATACTGAGATGTTAAATTGTGAATGGGTTTAGGATAGCTTAAATGGTGTTGCCATAGAGATTTATTAAAGTAACATAAAAAATACAATAGTTATTTTACTATATCTTTAAAATTTTTCATTCTAACTCTTCATAATTTTTTATATAAGTAGAAGTCCTCATTTGAAGGAAGCACAGTAAGTTTCATAGCTTTATCATTTTCAAGAGCCAGCATAAATTTAAAACTATCATAACTTATAAATCAAGCTTGCAATTCTTAGTACCTATAATGGCCACCAGAGGGAGCTATAGGATTACTTTTAAATAATTATTGTAGAAACGAGTATGATTTAAATCATTTATAGAAATCTTTCAAATAAAATAATATGTATTTTAGGAATTTTACTGATAAAATGACCCTCACTTAATTAGAATAACAAGCTGAAGTATTGTGAACGTATATTAAGAATAATTCTTTATAGGCTTTATGGACAGATACGTTTTGAGTGACTCTTGAAGGTTCAGCACCACATCCTCTTTTACCACTGTTTAAAGAATTTATCTTACAGAACAGGTGTGAATGAATTTTGGATAGCTTGAATGGTTTTGTCGTGGTGATTTTTTGAAATAATAGTAAAAAAGGAACCAGTAAATGTCTTTTTATTTTTTTAAAGTGCAGCTTCTAAACACTTCAAAAAAAATGTACACATAGAAGACCAGTCATTCTGAGGCATATTCCTCAGAATGACTGGTCTCATGACCATAGTTTCATGACTATACAACACTATATGGATGATAGAAAATTAAAAAACTATCATACATCTGATGTCCTCAGTCCCACTGTCACTGTGGGTAATGTGTTGTGTGTTTGTGTGTGTGTGTGTTAAGTGAATTAGGTTGTGAAACTATCAGGGAGCATTTAGTCTCCAGCGCCAACATTTTACAGAACTGCCACTTTCCTGGAGTCTCCAGAATACTCGGTGTCAGGTTCTGAGAGACTTAAGATTCCAAAAAATGATTTAATTAGAATACCATGAAGTATTGTGAAATTACTATATATTAAGGCTTTATATATAGGCTTTATGAACAGATTAGAGGACTCGTGAAGGGACCAGCACCACCTCCTCTTGTTCGATGGTTTGAGGAATATATCTTCCAGAATCCGGGATTAAGATTTAGGAGCTCATTTTTATTCCACCTCCTTTCCTGAAAGTCTGTTTTGCAGAATTGACAAAAATTATCTTCACATTAATTCCTAATTATTTTGCAATTCTTTTTGTCAGTTCTTCTTGACCTGTTTTTCTCTTCCAGCTTTCCTGGACTATTGTATAGCACTCATAAATGATTAAATAAAAAATAATGGTAGTTATTAAGATTGATATGGTTTGGAATTGGTAAAATGTGCTTGGAAAAAAATCACAATAAAACAATGTTTTAATGTTTAAGTTTGGAATATTAACTGACATGAATGAATGCTATATAAATATTGTTCATGTTAACATAATGTTTATAAATGGAATCTTATTGTAAAGTGTTACTAAAGTTATATATATATATATATATATTGTTCTGTGAATGTGATTTTAAAGTCTAGATGATTCGGATTAACCCTTTAACTGCCATATCCTTTAAAACCTCACTGCCAGAGGGATATTGTGAATGCATGTGCCCGCTGGGCACAGTTTACCTGATGCCACCGGGGTGGCGATGGCATTGGTGGCTTGAGCCCGCCATCGCTGCTTGCAGCTATATTTATTATTATTATTTTTTTTTTATTAAACCTTCCGGGGGGTTTTGGGGGCCTTAACATGCTCAAAAACTCTTGAAAATTGGCACACACATTGGAATCTGCGGCCATCAGGACGCCACAGAGACTGGGACCCGGGCGTGGCACAGGGGCTCTACAGCGCCCCCTGGAACACAGTCAGAAATCTTGAACCATAGCTCACACACACTTGCATATATTTATATGAAACTCAGTACACTTGTAGATCTCATTGAGCTGAACAACTTTCGCGCTCTATGTCAAAGGCTCCGCCCAACAGGAAGTCAGCTATTCATGGCTGTTTAAAAAAAGCATGCTCTGGAATTTGATATACTTGTCATAGGTTTTTTACTTGATTGCCACCAAACTCGGTGAACATGATCTCAAGACATTGGGGATGAAAAATTGCGAAGGGATTTTTGATATCTTGAACGGTTTGCTCGTGGCGAGGCGTTGAAATTAGGGCAAAAAGTGAGAAACAGGAAATGCCTAATAACATCCACATACATTGCCTGAGTTTGATCAAACTTCATCGGTTTGTTCGATGTATGATACCGATCGTATATATGTGACTATTAAGAGTCAACGTTATAGCGCCACCAACTGGCAGCAGGAAGTGAGTCATTTTCAAAATGCTTTGAATTCAGCATCTTATTTTTACTCGATTTGCTTCAAACTTCATCAGAATAATGACAAAACATGGCCGATGTAAATCTGTTGTGGGGATATTGATATCTTATATATTGTTGCCATGGCAACGTGTCAAACTTGAATATTCTGTTATGGTGATTTTGAGGCAGATAACAACCTCAGATTTACATGAAACTCAAAACACATATCAGTATTAGTGATAGCTAGACAATGGCAAAAGCTTTTAAAAGGGCGTGAATGAGGCACTCTATAGCGCCACCTTTTGTCAAAAGTGGGGGGGTTCGTTTTAGCTACAGACACCAAACTTGGTACATAAATTGTTCTTATCAAGACGGACAACTTTCAAATTCACAGTCATCAGCTACGATCAACAGGAAGTCAGCTATTTTGATTTGAATGTGGATTTTTTTTTACATTTAGCTGTGAATTAATGCATACTGCTCAGAGGAGAGTAACACTATACACACCAAACTTTGTCTACATGATGCCAAAACATTTTAAACAACTTAAATTGCAAATGGATTTTGGATAGCTTGAACGGTTTTGTCGTGGTGATTTTTTTAAATGACAGTAAAAATGAAATTATTAATTTTCCTGCATTTTTAAATTCCAAACACTTCAAAACCTTTTTTCATACAGAAAGAAAGTCATTCTGAGTAAATATGGATAGTTTCACGACTTTACAACACTGTATGGATAACAGAAAATTAAAAAACTGTCAGACATCTCATCTCACTCTGTCCCTCTGTTTGAGTATATGTGCTTCAGACTTCCATTGTCTGAGAGAGATAGCGCCCCTACAGGTTCAATTCCCGGACTTTTACTTTCACTTTTAAATCGGTTAAAAATACAAATAAATACTTAGATTTAATTCACACTGACAAGCTAAACCAACATATCTGATTATTACCGGTTCAGGGCTCATGGATAAATAATTTCTGGCCAGAGATACGTGAGAAATAGGAGAGATGAATCACCGCTGTGATCACGAGCGTCTGGAGTAAAGAGCTCAGAAAAAACGAATTTATTTCTGTTTTAAAGCTTTTAAAAATAAATTATTACAGCGATATCACACAATCAACCAATTAGAACACACCAAGAGCTACATTTAGATGTTTTTGAACTGTTTGTGTGAAAATGAAATATTTGTGGCTGCCTATCTGAAATCACCGCCTCCGATCAGCGCGTACAGTGTCGAACTCAAAACAAACGAATTTATTCTTGTTTAAGAGCTTTTTTAAAATAAAATATTACCACAAATGCACACAATAAACCTATTGTAACACTACAAGAGCTAAATGCAGGTGTTTGTGAGCCGTTTAAGTGTGCAAGACTATTTGAAAGCGCGACTGGCAGAATAACATATATCTCTTGAGCTGCAGGATTCTGCCTTTCGTCGAACGAACACATAACGGACAAGATTATTTCAAAACACATAATAGCTTGGCGACTATAAACGAAAACAGCCACGTGAACATAAACTGTTGAGAAATATATCTGAAGTGGATCTACTGGATTTGAATATTAAGTGACCGCATATACCAGCTGCTTCTGTCTTAAATTTTAATCTATATAAAAAATGAAATTCATTCATCTTGGCTGCTTTTTTAATGTGTGTACGTATTTATTTATTATTTTGCTCTAACAAGAATTAATCTATATTTAATTAAATCAATTACATTTTATTTTACATTTTATTTGTCCATTTCTGCATCTAAACGCCTAAAAACATAAAACATGCTCTATTATACTATTGTTAGCAATTTCTTTATCGTCCAATTTATCTGGTGTACACACTTTTATTTTCATAATAAACTTGTTTGTTAGATTATACACAGTTACAGTGGTCTATAATAAATATTAACAGGTTTTATTCAAGCTGTTTAGAATGATTGCAGTAGGCTAATTTTTTTTAATGTAAATCCAAAAAAAAAAAGTATAATAATTAATTAATAAAAAACATTGGAAAACAATAACTGTTGTACTTTTTTATACATTTTGTATAATTTAATAGTTTATGCATTATAGTTATAAAAACAAATAAATGTAGCCACTCACATAGAAATAGGCCTTATCCTTTTCTGACAGTTTTAGGGATTTTTAAAAATCCAAAAAAACCTCATTTGTGCTGCAAATAATAATTTCAAACTCAAAAACTAAATAGTCAGTTCATGCTTTATAAAGCCTTGTCCCAATATTAATAGTCAGTAGTAAGCAGTTTATAAATACAGCTATAAATAGCTTGTTTTTGGTTTATAAGCACATTTATTAAAAAGGAGAGTAAAGGATCAGTTATCTTCCTACGAAAAATAAAAAAAATAAAAATAAACAAACAACAACACAGATTGATACAGAACTCAGAAATTCTATTGTGGATTTATGATAAAATCAGCCTGTAAATGATTTAATACTCCTCCAAGAAGACACAAGTAGTTCACACCAAACTTTTTTTAACATGAAGCCAATATACTGAGATGTTAAATTGTGAATGGGTCTAGGATAGCTTAAATGGTGTGGCCATAGCGATTTATTTAAGTAACATAAAAAATACAATAGTTATTTTACTATGTCTTTAAATTTTTTCATTCCAAACTCTTCATAATTTTTTATATACGTAGAAGTCATCATTTGAAGGAAGCACAGTAAGTTTCATAGCTTTATCATTTTCAAGAGCCAGCATAAAATTAAAACTATCATAACTTATAAATGAAGCTTGCAATTCTTAGTACCAATAATGGCCAACAGATGGAGGTATAGGATTACTTTTAAATGATTATTGTAGAAACAAGTATGATTTAACCCCTTAAGTGTCACCCCCCCTTTTTGGGGGTAGAGCTGAAAAGGGCATGTCCAGATTCAAATTAATGTAATTCTGGAACGGTTTGGAATATGAACCTAATTTTGGGCTCGTTTTTAAAAACACACTTGGAAGTTTCTTGTACATGTGAAAGAAGTTGAATAAAATGTAAAATAAAAAAGTTATAGGTGTTTAAGTTTGTTGTAATAAAAAATAATAATTTAATATTTATTTATATTTTATATAAAAAAAAAAAAAAAAGTATGTGTTGAATTTAATTTCATGTCAAATGAAAAGCCTAAAATCTAAAGAAGTTGTGTTCCAAATTTGACATTGATATCACAAAAAATGAGGTTTCTGTGTTATTTTTAGTTGCTATACCAACAATGTCCACTAGGTACTAGTCATAATCCTTGTATGAATTGTAATGGACGACTGATTTGATTTTTTTATTCAAACAGCAATAAAACTTTCTAGATAGGTTGTAAATGATTTTTTAATCAAACATAGCTACTAGAGTGTTGTTACAGAAACTTCATACATGATCATGATCATATTATCACATCATATTATGATCATACATGAAATTGACATTCATTAAATTTTTTACTGAATACTTGCAACATCAATCATAGATATACAAATATACATATTCAATTTATTCTCAATTTTTTTTATAAAAACTAGAAAAGATGTTTTGTCTGAATTATTGGCAGCCAAAAAAATATAAGAAATATATACTTTCGTGATTGTATATGTATGTATCAGCTTTTTGTAACAAAAGGCAACTACTTTTTTTATTTTGCTAAATTTTCTTGTCACAAATTTATGAATTACTGTCACTACATAATTTTAAATATAAAACAGTGGTCAAATATAAAAATACAACCTCTAAGGTCTCCAATGATATATAGTTTGTCAAGATTAGTTTAGGTTTAGTATAGAATATTACGGTTTTAAATATGCAATGGCTTTGGGCCCACCGGTGGGCCAGTGACACTTAAGGAGTTAAATCATTTATAGAAATCTTTCAAAGAAAATTAATATGTATTGTATGTATTTTACTGATAAAATGACCCTCACTTAATTAGAATAACAAGCTGAAGTATTGTGAACTGTATATTAAGAATAATTCTTTATAGGCTTTATGGACAGATACGTTTTGAGTGACTCTTGAAGGTTCAGCACCACATCCTCTTTTACCACTGTTTAAAGAATTTATCTTACAGAACAGATGCAAATTAATTTTGGATAGCTTGAATGGTTTTGTCGTGGTGATTTTTTGAAATAACAGTAAAAAAGTAACCAGTACATGTCTTTTATTTTGTTAAAGTGCAGCTTCTAAACACTTCAAAAAAAATTACACATAGAAGACAAGTCATTCTGAGGAAATATGCATAGTTTCATGACTATACAACACTATATGGATGATAGAAAATTAAAAAACTATCATACATCTGATGTCACTCTGTCCCTCTGTCACTGTGGGTAGTGTGTGTGTGTGTGTGTATGTGTGTGTGTGTGTGTGTGTGTGTGTGTGTGTGTGTTTGTGTGTGTGTTAAGTGAATTAGGAGTGAAACTATCAGGGAGCATTTAGTCTCCAGCGCCAACATTTTACAGAACTGCCACTTTCCTGGAGTCTCAGAATTCTGCCACTTTCCTGGAGTCTCAGAATTACTCGGTGTCAGGTTCTGAGAGATCTAAGATTCCAAAAAATGATTTAATTAGAATACCATGAAGTATTGTGAAATACTATATATTAAGGCTTTATATATAGGCTTAATGAACAGATTAGAGTGACTCGTGAAGGACCAGCACCACCTCCTCTTGTTCGATGGTTTGAGGAATATATCTTCCAGAATCCGGGATTAAGATTTAGGAGCTCATTTTTATTCCACCTCCTTTCCTGAAAAGTCTGTCTTGCAGAATTGACTAAAAATTAATCTTCATATTAATTCCTAATTATTTTCCAATTCTTTTTGTCAGTTCTTCTTGACCTGTTTTTCTCTTCCAGCTTTCCTGGACTATTGTATAGCACTCATAAATGATTAAATAAAAAATAATGGTAGTTATTAAGATTTATATGGTTTGGAATTGGTAAAATGTGCTTGGAAAAAAATCACAATAAAACACTGTTGAATGATTGTTATATAAATATTGTTGATGTTAACTAGGGCTGCACGATTAATCGCATGCGATTGTCATGCGTGTCTCATCAGTAAAGATGGTTCTGTGATTAGCGGTAAATGTCCATCAGCTGCTTTCAAATGGAGCCGCACCTAATATACAGAGCCGCAGATCGTTGACAAGCTACGCAATATCGCGTTCATAACCGCATGCGATTAATCTGCGATTATGAACGTGATATTGCACAGCTTGTCAGTGAATTACGGCTTCCCATCACACTAGATGTGGACTGACATTGCTCAGAAGTCAGATGTTGGTTGAAAGTGAAAACCCAACCTCTGTTTGGTGTCAAACTCTAGCGTAAATACTCCAAAAACATGACAATCTTCACTTATTATAAACAAGATTTATTTCTGTCATAAATGTAAAAAAGTTCTTATTGAGATTAACAGAGATGTTGATGGTTTATTGAAAATTATAGTTTAGTTTGATGTCACCATTATGCTGATCAGTACTTAGGAAGTATGAGTCTTTTCAGTGTTAGCGTTCATTTAGCTGCTGTAATTATACCTGTTACAGCCAAAACATTGAGAAAAAGATGTCATTCGATAATGTTGGTTACTGGCTGATATTAGAGATGTCTTAATGTAACAATCTGATCAACTGATTTTACCAGGAGTCTGTTCTACACTATTAATTTAATATTAGTGACAATAGCAGATGTATTGCAACACACAAGGTCCTGACAATTTATGTCATTTTATTTTTATCTGATCTTTTTAAACTACATTGTTTTAGAATCACTTCAAACCATAGGATGCTTAGACATACAGAGACCTTAATAATTAGTGTAAGAATCTCAACAATGGTGACATGCTTCATGCCTGGGTGCTATGGATGAGTTTTGCATGATGTACCCAGAATACATTGCAGCATAAAGCATGTCACCATTGCTGAGATTCATACACTGAATCTTGATGTTTGTGTGACAATTTTTTTTTTTTTAATTTTTGAAATTATCTGCTTTAAATTCAACTGGGTGTCAGGTTGTTGACCATTGAGTCCCTTTAATAAATAATACTTAACTAACACCACACAGTAGCTTGGGTGAAAACAAGTAATCAGACATATCAATCATCAGCAAGCAAACAGCACTATTGAACCACATATTCGTTTGCTGTTTTAGCCACAATAAAGATGATAGCAGCTAAAAAACAACACCGTCAAGTGTCAAATTGCACAACTAAAGCCAACACTTACCAGCATTATGGTGACATCAAACCAATCTATTACTTTTAAACAGACACATCCACATCTAAACATCCACTTAAATCTTAATTAGAATGTTATGGAATAATGTTCTAATAATGTTATTGATAAACATTTGTAGAATGTTTTTAGAGAACGTTATCCTATCTTTTGAGAGAACGTTCTGGGAACAAAAATAAAACTACCCGCTAAAAACATTGTTAGAACAATCCATGGGAATGTTCTTAGAACATTTTAGAACAAAGAAAATTCTAGCTGGGAAGTGCCGCTCCATTTGAAACCAGGTGGTGGACATTTACTGCTAATCACAGAACCGGCTTTACTGACAAAGACACGCATGACAATCGCATGCGATTAATCGTGCAGCCCTAATGTGAGCTATTAAAAGCATTACTGGCAAAATTACTATAGAAATTAACAAAGACATGTACTTGTGCCCTTTTGAAATGATGGCATTGGAACAGTATTGTATAATCATACTGAATGCTGGGTATCTTAGATAATAATGTTAGTTAAGAGAACATTTCATCATGTAGAAATAATTAACTGATGGATCTAAAGTGTTGAATAACAATCCTTCTTAATGATTTACAAACTCAAAGATCTCACAGTGATATCACACTGTGGATTTTATGTTTCTAAACGAAACATGGCTTGAAGACAGCTGGAGTGCAACAATCCTAAATGAAGCAGCCCCTCCTAACTTCACTTACATGAGTGTTTGCAGGACTGTTAGGAGAGGTGGGGGTGTAGCTGCTCTATTTAAAGATGTCTATCAATGCAAACAAGTGTCATTTGGTCAGTACTTGTCTTTCGAATATCTAGGGATTGTGCTGAAAGGTGCTCCACACATTCTGTTTATTATTATTTACAGGCCTCCAAAATACTCTCCAGCCTTTGTTGAAGATTTCACAGAAATGCTATCAATAATTTCCTCAGAGTTTGACTGTTTTGCTATTGAAGGGGATTTTAATATTCACATAGATAATGCAGAAAACAAAACTACAAAAGAAATGATAACGGTTCTAAACACCTTTGACTTGATTCAGCATGTGCATGGACCCACACACAAAGGTGGACACACTCTGGATCTAATCATCAGTAGGGGTCTAAACATTTCATCCATTGTTATTAAGGACGTAGCACTATCTGATCACTTCTGTATTTTCTTTGATATATTGATCTCTGCTACCACTGAATCTAGATCTGTCTCTGTCAGAAGGAGATGCATTAACGAGAACACAAGTGTACTATTTATGGAGGCTATATCTTTAAAACCAAGCATTTCTGCAGACTCTGTTGATATTCTCCTTGATTCCTTCAACTCAAAAGTTAAGAATGTTGTTGATGATATTGCACCAATAATAGTCAGTAAGAAAACAAACAGACAGAAATCAGTTTGGAGAAGATCAACAGCAGTTCAGACTATGAAAAGACAATGCAGAAAAGCCGAGCGGATGTGGAGGAAGACGAAACTTGAAATTCACTATAGCATCTATAAAGACATCCTTCATGCTTTTAATGTGAAATTAGCCACAGCTAGACAGAAACCTTATAAACAGTAACTTAAATAACACTCGTACTCTTTTTGCCACTGTTGAGAGACTGACAAACCCCCCAAGTCAGATTCCCAGTGATATGCTCTCAGACAGCAAATACAATGAGTTTGCTTCTTTCTTTTCTGAGAAGATCACCAATATCAGGAAGGCGATTAGCACATCCTCAAGTAATGCAGAGGTCAGACAGATTCGGCCAAAATATCAAAATGATACTATGTCTATTTTTGAAACAATTTATAGCAAAAATCTGGAAGACATAGTGCAGCACCTAAAATCGTCAACCTGTTGTCTTGACACTAGGGCTGTAGTACTCGAGACCGTTCTTGGACTCGAGTCCGGACTCGAGACATTTTTCTGTCGTCTCGGACTTGTCTCGGACTCGTTGCATTTGCACTCGGACTTGTCTAGGACTTGGCCATTGGACTCGCCAAGTCTTCTAGTTGGTCTCGACCGAGTCCAGCAAAAAAACAAAATAAAAAATTTATCCTTCAAAACAGAACCACATTTGCATGATGTCGCAACTGAAAACGTGTGGAAAACGCTAGGCGCGCCGCTCTCCTTATTTCCAAAGCACTAATCTGTGCTTGCGCTCCAGTGGCGTCTGCTGTTGCTGGGCAACCATGACCCGCTCTCCATGAAGACGCATAAGTTTCAGCAAAGAATAAATGGATTTCCATCACTAAACATCCCTTTCAGTAGCTCTGATAATAGATTCATTTAAAAAATGGCTATCATTGTACAGCTATGATCATCTGTTTCTCCATCTTAGCTTTAAGTATTGTTCCGGGAAAGGATGTGCATGACCAGCGGTGCACTTACTGCGACCTGTAAAGTTTAGATGTTTTTAGTTTAATTTTCTACCTGTTAGATTGTGCTTTATTTACGTCTACACCTAGATCGCCTCAAACGTCCCCTTTACAATAATGAAATACTACCCACTGGGCAAAGTTACGTCCAGTGGACGTCTTTTTATGTCTTTGCTGACGTTGAAAAGACGTCCACTGAGGAGCCAGAATGAAAGTTTTTATGACGTCTTTTTTTGACGTCTTCTGTACGTCTGATTTAGACGTTCACAGAACCTCCTTACAAGGTTAAAAACTAGTTCAAAAGTGGTCAGTGGACATATTTTCAACATCATTTAAGGTTCATTTAGGCATAATTTATACTGTTTCTGGACAAATCAACACTCCCAGGATTTAGACTCAGGTTATTTTAATGTAATTTCCAGACACTGTGTTTGTCCTTAAATCAAGAAAATAAAATAATCTTTAAGAAATAATGAAATATCAACTGCAAATCAAAGAATTTAAATCTCTGAAGATCTCAGCAGATGAGGATCAAACATCTCTACAAACAGCTCCATCAGCTTCACTCATTAGATTGACTTTATTTCTGTCAGACATACAAATAAGCTCTTATTGAGAATGAACAGAGGTTTAAATGTTGATATTTGATTCATTTGAAGTCACCATTGTTGTGATCAGTGTTTGGTTTAGTTGGGATCTTGGTCCTCATACTTCTTGTGTTAGCATGTCTCTGGTTGTTGTAACTGTGTTATAAAAACACTCTTGTTGTGACACAGATCGTGGAGCTCAGGTGTTTGCATCTTGCTGCTAATGGTGACAAAATTAAAGCAAAATTAGATATTAGTGTTTTCTTGCAAGCATATATATTTTTTTATTGGACAGAAATCTTGTAGAAAAAAAAAACAATGAACATCTTTTTTTACAAAACATAATGAGTTTGTGCTATGAGGCGGTTTTGATTGTCACCGTTGTTGTGATGCATAGCCGGAATCTTGATGTCTGTCTGAGTATGTTTGATTTTGATCGTAGATTTAAAAGGCTTGGGATGATAAATGCAAAAAAATAAATAAACAAAGTTAACTTCATAACCTCAGGTAATATGTGATGATATTTTCATCATCGACAAAGAAATGATACCACCCAAGCTCTCTTAATTTTGTTTCTCTTTACTGCAGTGTTTCACAAAAACACAATTACAGCAATCAGAGACAGGCTTATCAAAGAAGTAGCTGGACCAAGATTCCAACTAAACCAAACAGTGTCCACAACAATGGTGACTTCAAATGAATCAAGTATCAACATTTAAACCTCTGTTGATTCTCAATAAGAGCTTCTCTAGATGTCTGCCAGAAATAAAGTCAATCTAATGATTCCATGTTTGTGGAGATGTTTGATCCTCCTCTGCTGAGATCTTCAGAGATTTAATGTCTTTGATTTGCAGTTGATTTTACCACATGCTCAATTGTCAGTTATTTCATTATTTCATAAAGATTATTTTGTTTTCTTGAGTTTAGGACAAACACATTGTCTGGAAATTACATTGAAATAACACAAGTCTAAATCCTGGGAGTGTTGATTTGGTCCAGAAACAGTATAAGTTATGCCTAAATGAACCTTAAATGATGTTGAAAATATGTCCACGGACCACTTTTGAACTAGTTTTTAACCTTGTAAGGAGGTTCTGTGAACGTCTAAATCAGACGCACAGAAGACGTAAAAAAAAAGACGTCATAAAAACTTTCATTCTGGCTCCTCAGTGGACGTCTTTTCAACGTCAGCAAAGACATAAAAAGACGTCCACTGGACGTAACTTTGCCCAGTGGGTATATGGCAAGCCAAATGAACTTTTATTCATTCGCAGGATATGTATTCTTGATATCAACAATTCAATTTTCACTAGAGCTGGGCGATATATCTAACGATATGATCATGCGCATCTAATCAGTAAAGCTGCTTCTGTGGTCACCGCTAAAATCGCCATCACATAATTGGAGTGGCATTTAATAGACAGCAGAGGTGGGACTTTCAAGTCACAAGCAAGTCTTCAAGTCATATCCAAGTCCTCAAAGGGTTAAAGTTAATGAGATAATTAAGTATGTGATAGGTGGTCCGATTACAATCAAATTAGCATTAGCTCTATTTAAGTTTAGCATAATCAACCCAGTAAAACTACACTATGGAAAAAAAATAAAGTGAATTTTAAATCTAATAAGTGCATACAAAATTTGAAAAGCTATACTCTGTAGACACACACAGACATCAAGAACCAGCATATGACTCTCAACAGTGGTGACAATCAACATAATGTTGCATGCTGGGTAAAAACTCCCGTCATGCACTGCAGTATGAAAAATTGTCACCACTGTTGAGGATCGTGTGATAAGTGTGTTTGTCTAAAAACCTGAATTGACTGTCTCCTTTTGTGTCTTTCAACATTGAGATTTTTTTTTTTTACTTCAGTTCAGTAATAGCTGAGTGTCAGTCTACTATCCAAAGATAAACACAATTTCATGTTCAATCATCATGAGTTATAAGCAGAAAAAGCATAAGATCATCTGTTACTGCAAGGTTCGACTCAGCAACACATACATGTTTGTTGCAAAAACAAAATTGCAATTGTTTTGAATCAAATTGGTTTGAATTAGTAAAAGGGTCAAGACACTACTTAAAGCAAACCTTGACCACAATTATGGTGGCATATAGTTTTTTTTTTCTTTTACTTTTTTTTTTTTCAGTTGAAGGCTGTGGCTAAATTCAGTGATGTTGATTGTTAACAGCAGATGTTCATCACTAATGCACAATCATCATTTAATTAGTCACTTAATTATCTCTTTAGCTTTAACCCTTTGAGGACTTGAATATGACTTGAAGACTTGCTTGTGACTTGAAAGTCCGGCCTCTGATAGACAGAGCCGTAGATCGCTGACAAGCCACGCCATATCGCGTTCATTATCGCAGATGAATCGCCTTCGGTAATGAACGCGATATGGCGTGGCTTGTCAGCGATCTACGGCTCTGTCTATTAAATGCCACTCCAATTATAAGCAGCTTTACTGATTAGATGCGCATGATCATATCGTTAGATATATCGCCCAGCCCTAATTTTTACTAGTAACAATGTTAATTTTTGATATCAACAATTACATTTCCACTAGTAACAATTTGAATTTTTGATATCAACAATTGCATTTCCACTAGTAACAATGTTAATTTTTGATATCAGGAATTGTATTTTCACTAGTTAAATGTCACCATAAGCTTCCATTCAAATTTAATTGTTGATATCAAGAATTGCTTTCTTACTAGTTGAAATTCCGACTTCACATATCAGAAATACAATTCTTACTAGTAAAGACCTTTATTTTTGATATCAGTAATCACATGGTTACTAGTACAGACGTCTATTCTTGATATCAACAATTTAATTGTCACTAGTGACAATGTTTATTTCTGATATCATGAATGTAAGTGTTACTAGTAAGAAAGCCATTTTAGATATCAGAAATTACCCTCCCAATTGTTGATATCAGAAATACATTTTCACATATCAAAAATTAACATTGTCACTAGTAACAATTACATTTTTGATATCAAGAATTAACATTTCAACTAGTAACAACTAAATTGTTGATATCAAGAATTCACATTTTTACTAGTAAAAATGTAATTGTTGATATCAAAAATTATATTTCTACTAGTAAGAAATACAAAGCTGATATGTGAATTTAGAATTGTAACTAGTAACAAATGCATTTTGATATCTGTAATAGTTTTGGCGCCGTATTAACATTTAAACATGTCAATTGTTGATATCAACAATTGAATTCTTGATAACAACAATTTAATTGTTGATATCAACAATTGAATTCTTGATATCAACAATTACATTTCCACTTGTAACGAAACGTATTCTTGATATCAACAATGACGTCATCACTCGCAGAAATGCGTTTATCATATCAACAATGAAATTACAACTAGTAATACACTTAATTCTTGATATCAGTAACTTAATTCTTACATGTTAAAATTGCATTTTCACTAGTAAAAATTGTAATTTAAGATATAATTAATTCCTTTTTGGATATGTGCATATCAATGAACCCCTTTTTGGATATGTGCATAATTTAATGACGAGTTTAACCCTTTATGAATGTTTATGGCGGATAGATGACAAGGTATAGAGTCCAACAGAGAATGGCCACATTCGATTGCCCTCTCATGAAAATAAAACGCTCCTGTAGGCTATTTTTAATAATTATTTTGTTTTTATTTTGGCACAGGTTATTTAATTCCGCCTACCAACGTCTGGTAGTGTTAAACAATAATATAAAAAGACATTGCTTTTCTATTGTATTCTGTGGTGCAGATGGTAAAGCACAAACCAGTTTTTATTTTTGACTTGACGGACCCGGTTCGATTCCACCTTCTGCCGAGTTCTTTCTTCACCCTTTTCACGTCCCCTATCGCATCGAAAGGCATATATTTTCAATAAAACTCAACGAAATTATCGAAAAGTGGAAAATAACGTGGATATTGTGTAATGCTAGGGCTAGTTGTAGGTGCGGTGTCCATTTAATCATTTGTAAATAAAAATTATAATTTACACTCAATATGTTATTATTGTAGCCTATAGTGTTTTATAATGTAGCCTACTACAATAATGAGGTCCACATATTGGTCACTACTTGCACTATGTAGCACAAACAGCATCAAACTACTATTACTGTAAAGAAATACTCATATTATTAAATAGGGTAAATACAATCTATTGCCAATAAAATATGCTATTTTCAATTAGTGTAAATATAATTAATTGTATTTAAATAGCCCCTGCCAAAATCAAATTCTAAACTATCAGCCAATTTCAAGTGGAAGATGAAGGCTGTGATATTACGTTTAGATGGATTACCACTAGAGGGAGCCAGATTATTAGGATTTATTTAATGAAAATAAATGTCAATAACTGTAATGTAACAACAGTAGTTTAACATTATTAGTGTGCGTAGAAATATGTTTAATGCTTGTAGATCATTTACCCCAATAAAACAATTAAATGATTAAATATACAGTATCTCACAGAAGTGAGTACACCCCTCACATTTTTGTAAATATTTTATTGTACGTTTTCATGTGACAACACTGAAGAAATGACACTTTGCTACAATGTAAAGTAGTGAGTGTACAGCTTGTATAACAGTGTAAATTTATTTATCATTCCTCTTGTCCACCGATGCTTCAAGAACCGGACAACATGTTATATAAAAATAATTCCTATTAGGACACGACTCATTCATGTAGCCAACGATATTCCAAATAATAATAATAATAATAATAAAGTCCAGTAAAATGTTTGTATGATGCATTATTACCTGTTATATTTTTCCTTTTGGTTGTATTTTTTTATTTGATGTAGGCTATTAGAAGAAAGTGTAATAAAACCAAAAATAAAACCCTGAACAAGCGACATGAAGTTATTTTTTTAAACTAAATGAATGCCTTGTTCATTTTTCCTTTTAATTATCCGAAGGACTTGGTAGCCAAAAAAAAAAAAAAAGAAACAGCATCGATTAACAAAAATGAATCCAGCCGTAATATAATTTTCAAGTTTCAAAACAACAAAACAAATAAATAAAGGAGGAGCCGTTTCTTCACGTGGACGTTCTTCTGCCATCTTTGGCCAATGCTGACGCTATAACGAGGGGTGTCGGAAAATCTCATTAATATTCACGATCTCCTTTATTTTTGATATCAGTAATCACGTGGTTACTAGTACAGACGTCGATTCTTGATATCAACAATTTAATTCTTGATATCAACAATTTAACTGTCACTAGTAACAATGTTAATTCTTGATATCAACAATTCGATTTTCACTAGTTAAAATGTTGATTCTTGATATCAGGAATTAGATTTCTACAAGTAACAATTGCTATTTTTGATATCAACAATTCAATTTCCACTAGTAAAAATGTTAATTCTTGATTATCATTAATTCAATTTCCACTAGTAACAATGTAAATTTTTGATATCAGGAATTAGATTTCTACTAGTAACAATTGCTATTTTTGATATCAACAATTAAATTTCCACTTGTAACAATTTTAATTCTTGATATCAGGAATTGTATTTTCACTAGTTAAATGTCACCATAGGCTTCCATTCAAATTTAATTGTTGATATCAAGAATTGCTTTCTTACTAGTTGAAATTCCGACTTCACATATCAGAAATACAATTCTTACTAGTAAAGACCTTTATTTTTGATATCAGTAATCACATGGTTACTAGTACCGACGTCGATTCATGATATCAACAATTTAATTCTTGATATCAACAATTTAATTCTTGATATCAACAATTTAATTCTTGATATCTACAATTACATTTCCACTAGTAACGATACGTATTCTTGATATCAAAAATGACGTCATCAGAAATGCAGAAATGCGTTTATCATATCAAAAATGAAATTACAACTAGTAATACACATCATTCTTGATATCTTTAACTTAATTGTTACATGTTAAAATTACATTTTCACTAGTAAAAAATTTTATTTGGATATGTGCATATCAATGAACTTCTTTTTGGATATGTGCATCCCTGCTAACAACATTACGTAACTGTTACGTAACTGCAACGTAATCTGGTGACCAAAGTTTCGTCTTGGCCGGAAAAGTGAAAGGTGCGTATACGTCGCCACAACGTAACTTTGTGACGTTGCCAGTAAGTAACTGCGACGTCGTGGCAACGTCGCGGATCGGTGGTCGTGTGCTGGTAATCAGTTGGTCATTTTTTTATAATTATTCTATGGGCGGACATGCAGTACTTGAACCTAATTTATGTCCTCATATGCCCAAACTAATTTAAAGGCTGTTTCAGCAGCTGTGAATGATGAATACATACTCGAAATGAATTCAGTTAATTTATTAACAAGCAAATATGAACAGTAATACACCCAGATTATTAATAAAAACAGGATATACAGCGAAATATGAATGAAAGCATTCAGCCCATACAGAAGCACATAGATTGAGATATAATAATAATAAATACATTTCCATATATTTAAATATCTATACCCTTCTGTAAGCATCCAGGGTCAAAACATTATGCACAAACATGCAAGTCTTAGTAAGCACTCAGCACTCAGCACATTGCATTTAAATATTATCATTAACAATGCACACATTCATCAACTAATCACAAGCTCCCACAATAATACGTCAGCTAATCACACCCTTAACCAAACCACTACAAATAATTCATTGAAAATAATATGCAATAGCTTATGAACAGATCTATTATAGCAAATCAAGTTTAATGAATCTCACACCTATCATACAGCATTATGGCCAGTTCACACTGCCACAAAAAAAAAAAAAAAATTTATATATATATATATATATATATATATATATATATATATATATATATATATATATATATATATATATATATATTTAAGCAATTAACATTAAATTCTAAAATCTTAATTCTTACTTTCTCTATTCTTGCAATATTCAAGTGTTCGTGTCCCTGAGTAATATCTGCATCCGCCGAAGTCTGAAGAGAACACAATATGCTAGTAGACAGCAATCCTCGTGAGAGAGAGGTCTGGTGTGGAGGGTGGATCTGGAACTGAATTGGAGCGAATCGGGTTCTGGTGGAGATCCTGAAGACCGGAGGCGGCGGATGGAGAGAGGTCGTCGCCCAGGGCCTGGTTCATGTCTTGCACTGTGAAATAGGGTGAAGGACATCTGGGAAGATCGTGTCCTGGGTACACTGGGCCTTTGCAGAGAACCACACAGAGTAGGGGTGGTAGGAGGGTTAGCTGTATACTTACCCTGGACTTATGAGCATCAACCCCTGAATATTTCCAGCACAGCTCTCCACTCGCTCAGCTGGGCCTGCTTCTCCACGATATCACAGATCTGTTTCTTCACGGCCTCCAGCTCCTTATTAGCAATAAACAAACTAGAGAATAGGGGAAATGCAGAAAAGAAAAAATAGTAATATGGAAAAAATACAAAAATATCTTAAGATACCAGAATTCACATGTTTAGATTTTACAGATGCATGATGATATATTGTAAAAAAATAAATATGAAGTTATTTAATAAGCTTTCTCGGATCACCTGTGTTTTCTATCTCTGTCAGCAGCTCCCGTTAGACATTTTCTTGGAACGTCCTCTCTGTTTTAGAGGGTTTTTAAGACACTCCTGAAATCACTGTACAATTTTTTTTAATCAATATTTGTTTACAATGAAAAATCAGAACAAGCTTGAAACAATTTTAGACCGCAAGTGACGTCACTGATAGACTATACATTGCAGACTTTTAGGTTAAATTAACTATCTTAACTTTACTTCATTTATCTATTGACAAATTACCATCAAAAACATTTACAAAGCAGTCAAAACCGATCCTTTACGCATAAGCTGTAATTAAAAGCCCAAACTTTCATTAATAAGAGCTCAAACCTAATATGCTATAACGTTAATTATGTTTCTATGCTAGCGTAATACTTGATAGCAGACATTTCAGGAAAATACCATAATCACAGAGGTATAAATAATAACAAAAAGTACTTAAAGTAGACTGAGGATAATATTAACGTGTTACTTAACCAATCTGTCCCAGTTGTTGGCCTTTTCTTTGGTATAACTGACGAGAAACAGAGAAAATGTCAGACGAGTCCTCTCCTCTCCAGCAGCTGATGTGTAACGTTATGCGGTTGCCATGGTAACTCAACGGTTAGAAGGCTAGTAAAAACAATAAAATAATTTAAAAAAAGGTTTTGGCGACGTTAGACTTTTGTTTTTACTTTGTTTTATACATTTTATCAACCTACTTATTTATTATAAATTGTAAGACTCACCTCAGAAATCTAATTCTCCTGTCAGACACAGTTGAAGTGAAAAGTGCCTCAAACAAATGCGCTGTCTTTCTGATACAACAGTCTCTGCTGCAGATGAGATGGTGTAGCCAGTTTGTGTCATTATTTCACGTTATAACTCCTTACGAGATAGAAAGTTTCACAACTCTTTTCTTGTCAATACTGTGCGCGCGGTGCGTCAGTTGTGGAAGCGAGCGCGTGCGTGTATGTCACGTCACTATATATTAAAAGCATGTCCATTCTGACTTGGTGAAAGAAACATATTTTATCTTTAGGGAGCGTTTAATCTTGTGTCTGAAGTTTAATTGCACTTTTTAAATAGCTCTATACTCAGAGAGCATATAAAAAACGTACACAAAATATGGTAATGATATTACGTGCATACGACGTTGTAGTTACGTTGCCAGTAAGTGATGAAGTTACCAATATATTACGAATAGAGGACCTATCTGGGACGTTCTTGGTTATCTGGTCACGTCGGAAGGACGTACTGACGACGTTGTGAGTTGGTAATGTGATAGTAATAAAATTACGAATATTACAATTGTTATTTTTGATATCTGAAAATAATTTCTGATATCAATATAATTTCTGATATCTAAAATGGCTTTCTTACTAGTAACAATCACATTCATGATATCAGAAATGAACATTGTCACTAGTGACAATTAAATTGTTGATATCAAGAATAGACGTCTGTACTAGTAACCATATGATTACTGATATCAAAAATAAAGGTCTTTACTAGTAAGAATTGTATTTCTGATATGTGAAGTCGGAATTTCAACTAGTAAGAAAGCAATTCTTGATATCAACAATTAAATTTGAATGGAAGCCTATGGTGACATTTAACTAGTGAAAATACAATTCCTGATATCAAGAATTAACATTGTTACTAGTGGAAATTTAATTGTTGATATCAAAAATAGCAATTGTTACTAGTAGGAATCTAATTCCTGATATCAAAAATGAAAATTGTTACTAGTGGAAATTGAATTATTGATAATCAAGAATTAACATTTTTACTAGTGGAAATTTAATTGTTGATATCAAAAAAAACAATTGCTACTAGTAGAAATCTAATTCCTGATATCAAGAATTAACATTTTGACTAGTGAAAATTGAATTGTTGATATCAAGAATACATATCCTGCGAATGAATAAAAGTTAATTTGGCTTGCCATAGTGGGTAATTATTGTTGTACAGTATAGGGGTTGCAAGCCTACTGATTTCTACTAGTCAATTTTTTTTATAAAAAAAATGCGAGTTACTCGACTCGTGGTTCATGCTATTGCAAATGAAAACACTAAATCTTTTTTTTTTTAATGGATAAACGTTTATTAATGTATAGCCTTATGCAACAGTTACATGTGTAAATTTGAACAACTTTATAATTATGACATTACATATTAAAATTTTCATGTAACAGCCATTATTTGTATCTGTTACAATCACAATTTTTTTCCTATCTGCATTCGGATACAGCGTCGTACTACTTGATAAGACCGTTATGACTTTTTATTTTTTTTTCGTAGTTATCACTGAACAAGTATGTTGTGTTAAACTAGAATATTATTAATTTCTAAAATAATATTTATCATGCAAGCAGAGAGATGTCATGACAAACGTTTAGTGATCATTTGAACACGACTGAATCCATTCAATGCGCACATTTTCATTACGCAGAACACTTTAAGCGAGTCTTAATGTTAATGAACTTCACTAAACAAATGTGTGTGTGCCGCGCAAACCAGCAAAAGGTAAAGATGCAAACATGTAGGACAAGTAGACAATGTATCCGTATCGAAGCTGATTATTAATCTAACAGCTCCACGTAATATTGTAATTCTAAAATTCACGTCGTACTTGCAAACACTTTGTATGCATTATGGTTAATGCATGCATGATAGTTTCCAACAGCGCCGAGTAGTCTATGCAAGCACTAGTACAGTATGACAAAAATATCGCTGTATTTATGTGCGCATGCCCAGTAGAGCCAAACGTATCCTTCTAGCCTTGCTGCGCGCATGCGTCATATCCCGAACTTTGCGTGTGTCTGTGCACTGTGCCAAGGCATCAGTCATTTTAATTTTTGACCACAGACATAATGTCAGCAAAAGCAGCATTATTAAGTAAATAAAATGAAATTAAAGTACATAAAATTATTTGACCTTACAGCTCCAAACTCTGTTCTCGAGGGCCAGTGTCCTTTATAGTTTAGCTCCCAGGATCGGACTGGGGGTAAAACCAGTACTCATTACCAGGGCCCCAAAGGAAGAGAGGGCCCTTGAAAAGTATGAATCTGAAATATATTTTATTTTACCTGGATATTTTCATGGGTGGGGGCCATGGGGGCCCATCAGGACTGCCTATGCATAGGGCCCGGGATCTTGTGTAATGCCCCTGTTAGCTTTAACCCTAATTATACACACTTGAACCAGCTAATCAAGCTCTTACTAGACCTAGAATCTTCCAGATAGTGTTAAGGCCAGTTGGAGCTAAACTTTTCAGGACATTGGCCCTCCAGGATGTAGTTTGGAGACCCCTGTCCTACAGAGTTGTTACTTTGCACATGCTTTTTGATCATTACAAATAATAATGTAAATTTATTTTCGTAGAATAGGAGATATGCTGTCTCTCGCATCACAAACATTATTAGTAGTTAAGTATGTGGTCTTGAAGAGGACCCTTTTTTCTCTCATTTGGACTCGGTCTTGACTTGGACTCGAAACTTTTGGACTCGGTCTTGACTCGGTCTCGACTAGTACTAGTCTTGGATTTGTCTTGGACTCGACAAAGCTGGACTTTTACTACAGCTCTACTTGACACACTTCCCACATCTTTTTCAAAAGTGTGCTTAACTGCTTAGAAGCAGATCTTTTGGAAGTGGTGAACGCCTCACTTCTTTCTGGGACATTTCCAAACTCCCTGACACCTACAGTTGTTAAGCCACTCCTGAAAAAGACCAATCTTGATAACACAATTTTGAGAAATTATAGACCAATATCTAATCTTCCTTTTATAGGCAAAATTATAGAAAAGGTAGTTTTTAATCAGCTGAACAAATTCTTAAACTCAAATGGATACCTGGACAATTTTCAATCTGGTTTCCGATCGCATCACAGCACAGAGACAGCACTCATTAAGATAATAAATGATATTCGCTTAAATTGCGACTCTGGCAAAATATCGGTGCTGGTATTGCTAGATCTCAGTGCTGCGTTTGACACTGTCGATCATAACATACTACTAGAGAGACTGGAAAACTGGGTCGGGCCTTTCTTCAGTTAAACAAGGAAAAACTGAAGTTATTGCATTTGGAAACAAATATGAAGTGTTCACGGTGAATGCATACCTTGACTATAGTGTTCAAACAATTAAAAATCAAGTCAGGAATCTTGGTGTGATTCTGGAGACAGACCTTAGTTTCAGTAGTCATGTCAAAGCAGTAACTAAATCAGCATACTATCATCTAAAAAACATTGCAAGAATTAGATGTTTTGTTTCCAGTCAAGACTTGGAGAAACTTGTTCATGCCTTTATCACCAGCAGGGTGGACTATTGTAATGGGCTCCTCACTGGCCTTCCTAAAAAGACCATTAGACAGCTGCAGCTCATCCAGAACGCTGCTGCCAGGATTCTGACTAGAACCAGAAAATCTGAGCATATCACACCAGTCCTCAGGTCCTTACACTGGCTTCCAGTTACATTTAGGATTGATTTTAAAGTACTTTTACTCGTATATAAGTCACTAAATGACCTAGGACCGAAATATATTTCAGATATGTTCACTGAATATAAACCTAACAGAGCACTCAGATCACTAGGATCAAGTCAGTTAGAAATACCAAGGGTTCACACAAAACAAGGGGAGTCTGCCTTTAGTTACTATGCTGCCCACAGTTGGAATCAGCTTCCAGAAGAGATCAGATGTGCTAAAACATTAGTCACATTTAAATCTAGACTCAAAACCCATCTGTTTAGCTGTGCATTTATTGAATCAGCACTGTGCAATGTCTGAACTGATTGCACTGTATTTTACATATTCACTGTATTTTAAGTAAAATCATTTTCTATTTTTAACTGTTTTAAATTCATTTTAAATAAGTCAATTTTTTTAATCATTTCCAATGTTTTAAAATTGATTGTTTTATGTTTTAAAATTGCTTGTTTTATTTTTGATATTATTTTTCTTCACGATTATTTTACTTTCTTTTTTGTAAAGCACTTTGAATTACCATTGTGTACGAAATGTGCTATATAAATAAACTTGCCTTGCCTTGCCTAAACATCTAATAGCACACATTATATAAAAAAAATATATATATATAAACTAAATATCAGCTTAATTAGGATACATTTGTCAATAAATACGCATACTTAACTTACCAACCAGATGCCACAAGCACAAACAGAACAAAATCGCTGTGTGAACCATTTTCTGTCGAACAGCTCCCAGTGCACTTTGAAATGTTAACACTGCACAGATCTGAACTAGACACAGTGGAAATGTAGTAGTGGTGTGGTCACACATCTCTCAGAATCTTACGACTGTAGCTTTTTTAATGTTAACTTAAGGTGGAGAGAGGGCGTATTTGTAAAAGTGAAAAAAAGTGAAAGTGACGTGACATACAGCCAAGTATAGTGACCCATACTCAGAATTCGTGCTCTGCATTTAACCCATCCAAAGTGCACACACACAGAGCAGTGAACACACACACACACACCGTGAAAACACACCCAGAGCAGTGTGTGAAGCAGTCAACAAATAAAACAACAAATATCAAACTTGATGACCTTCTTGTTGCTTTACAGTCTACAAAGTGGCCACTAGATGACTTGAAAGTATTTCTTAATTGAAAAACTGTACTAAAATAATTTACTAATGCTTTGAACTACTGGCCCAATTATGAACCTTCTTGAAAAGGGCACTTAAGAGTTTATTTGCAGCACTACAAGTGTCATCAAAACAAAACAAAACAAAATATATATTTTTTTAAAGTAATGTTCTAAACATAAATTAGGTATGTAATTTCAAAAGCACAAGGGCATCATGCAATGCTTTGAATAATTAGTGAAATATGTACATCTACTATGTAAGTGTTTATAATTCTGCACTGCTGAAAATACAGAATTGTTTTAAACAAAGGGCTACACGGTCATTGATAACATAATTACTTTTTAAATGTTGAAAATGTATATATATTTTTTTACAATAAAACATTAACAACAATATATATTTTCTATTACTGTAATTTTATTTTTAATATTTAATATTACTTGTATTGCAAAATGTAAAAAATATTGTCAGTAATTACATTCATTTAAATAAATACATACATACATTTTCTCACAAAAGTTAGTACACCCCTCACATTTCAGCAACCACTGTAGTTCTTTTCAAGGGACAATACTATAGAAATGAAACTTGGATGTATTTTAGAGTAGTCAATGTGCTGCTTGTACAGCAGTATAGATATACTGTCCTCTGAAAATAACTTAACATACAGCCATTATTGTCAATATAGCTGCCAACAAAAGTGAGTACACCCTAAGTGACAACAAAGCCACATGTCCTATTCATCATGTTCATGTTTTTGTCTGCTTTACAGGACCATACAAATGTGTGTATCTTGTATTAGAGCTGTTAAGATTTGAGTACAATTCTCTCAAACGGACCACTGGATGTTCAACATGGCACCTCATGGCAAAGAACTCTTTAGGATTTAAGAATTAGAATTTACTCTTTGCTAAGCCCTGCCCTCCCTACTGTTGCTACACCTGACAAGATTTTCGCGTCTGGCATGTCTATTACAGTATGTTTGAATCAATGTCAGACATTCCCAAGGAGATAAATAGTATTTTTTTGGCGAACAGGTGAAATATCTGAGAGAGCAAGACAAAGGTTACTGCAGTATGCATTCGAGGGATATATCCACGACATAATATGCAATCAGTTAGAGAATAATTTAATCAAAATTGAAGCTAAAGCCTATAGGTCCCAGCGCAAGCAGCAGCCGCCTCATACACTGACCATTCAAATGGGAAACACACAAATTGAGGAACAGCTATGTTCATGCACAGCAGGGTGAGTGAAAATTGAAAAGAATCTAATAATTATAAATCAAACAGCTTATCCATAAATCTTGTGGAATAAACACAAGACACTAGCCCGACCACTTTGCAATGATAACATTCTGCCGCTTATATTTTTAGCGCGCCAGGCTACTGCTCACATTTAGTTGTGAATGGGGCCTCCCCTACTGTTTGATCCATGCCCAGCATTTCTCCCCTCGGGTTTTAGGTTTCTGGAATGGAAAAAATTCCACCACCCCGTCCAAACTTTTAGGATAACGGGTATCAGATTTGCACAATCCATACACACAACGCTTTGGCATATTTCCCTCACTCGAAAGCTTGCCAGATCTCCCGCGCCTAGTTACGGTTGCTAAGCCACGATTGCCCTTTGGCTGTTTTCGGGCGTGGCTTAGCGAAGGGTCAATTGTTGCTCTCCACAAAGATTGGTAACACCCTGAAACAAAGTAACAGTACAGTGGCCAGGGTCATAAAGAGGTTTTTAAAGATGGGTTCCATTTGGAACAGGCCCCACAAGGGTCAATCAAAGAAAGTTGAGTCCTCGTGCATCAGGTGCAGAAGCTGGCTTCAAAAAACATATGCATGAGTGCTGCCAGCATTGCTTTAGAGGTTACAGAAGTGGAAGGTCATCTTGTCAGTGCTCAGACCACAGGCCACACACTGCAACAAGTCAGTTTGCACGGCAGTCATCCCAGAAGGAAGCCTCTTCTGAAGCTGGCTCACAAGAAAGCCTGCAAACAGTTTGCTGAAGACAAACTGTCAAAGAGCATGAATTACTGGAACCATGTCCTGTGGTCTGATGAGACTAATATAAACTTGTTTGGCTCAGATGGTGTCCAGCATGTGTGGCGACACCCTGGTGAGGAGTACCAAGAAAATTGTGTCTTGCTACAGCTTGCTGAAGAGCTGCACTTAATTGAGGGAAACATGGATTCCAACATGTACTGTGACATTCTAAAGCAGAACATGATGCCTTCCCTTCAAAAACAGGGCAGAATGGAAGTTTTCCAACATACCAACCCCAAACACCACCAAGATGACAACTGCCTTGCTGAGGAAGACGAAGGTGATGGCGTGGCCAAGTATGTCTCCAGACCTGATCCCTATTGAGAAGAAGGTGGAGGAGAACCATGTGTCTAACATCCAGCAGTTCCGTGATGTCATTATGGAGGAGTGGAAGAGGATCCCAGCAACAACCTGTGCAGCTCTGTTGAATTACATGCCCAGGAGGATTTAGGCAGTGCTAGATAACAGTGGTGCTTACACAGTAGCGTTTTTTGGCACGGGCGAACCGGGCAGCTGCCCGGGGTGGCATTTTTTCATGATACATGGGGGGCGGCATGAGCAGTGACTTGAGTGCAGCTGAATCTCATCATGGCACTGTATTTAAACAGTGTGCTGTGATTAGTTGGGGCCTCTGCTAAGCTGCTGTTTGCTCGTTTTGAGGATGTTGTTTCATATCCATACATCTGTTCTAAAAACACAATATATAGTCATTCACTCATTCATTTACAATCACTGACATCTCTGATTCCTTGTAATTTGATTATGTTGTTTCTTTAATTACTGATATAAACAAAACATTCTGCTGTGTTGTCTCTCCTTATTGTCGCATCTTTGAGACAGGTCTGACAGCATTATATATATATATATATATAATCATATAAAGCTTTAATTTCCTAATGGACTTGTGTTAGTGTTAGTTAGACTTGTAAAAAGTGTTATTCCATCTAGCTATTAACTTATATCACTTCTAGCAAGAACAAGTGAGGAAAAATAAATTATGGGTAGTATGATATTATATATATTCCTGTCTTTGTAAAGTTTAAAGGTTCCTATTTGTGTAACTTTTAACTTTAATCTATGGCATCAGAATATAACACTGAAATAAATAATGCATATATATAATTATATATAATAGTAAGGCAGACACACCGCCTCCAGTGTGATGATGTTTGTAATGGTGAGATCTCCAGTCTGTCTGTCGAGCTGCAGTCTGTCTCTGAATTTCTCCTCATTGTATGTTGTAATGTTTCCTGCCGTTATTCTGGTTAAACGAGTTCTGCTCCATCCAAACCTCCACTCGATCTCATCATCTCTCTGTATTTCTGTAAAAACGGGTCTGAGAGTGAAAGAATCTCCCTCCATTGCTGACATGTTTATCTCATCTTTCTCAAAACCAAACATTTGGAGAACAAGATTAGATTGCGTACATTTTTCTAAATGGTTTAAATACTGCAAAGAGTAAGTGAAAATCTGACTTTAAGGAAAATACGACTTTGCCCGTTTACCCATAAGTCACATATATATATATATATATATATATATATATATATATATATATATATATATATATATATATATTACTACACAATTTTGGACTTTATTGCTCAGATTGGACACTGATCTCGTTAATGGAGTGCTCTGACTAAACGTGAAACCATGTTTCTTTTCTGCAATGTCATTTTTCAAGCTATTTGCCATAAATATCTTATAATTATAGCTTAGAATTCCTGTAAAATTGGGTGGTCCCAGTTAAGGGGATCTTGGGCCTTATTCACTTTTTTAAAATCTTGTTTTTATTTTTTTACAGTGTTGACTGATGAGAGCTGTTTTTGTTAATATGGGCCTACCCACCTAGAAATTTTTTATGTTCTAGGAACGTTTTAAGCGGCTAGTTTTATTTTAGTTCCCAGAATGTTCTGCTAAAAGTTAGGATAACATTCTCGAAAAACATTCTAAAAATGTCTATTGATAGCATTATAACAACATTATTCTCTAACATTCTAATAAAGCTTCACATCACACTAGATGTGAACTTACATTGCTCAGAAGTCAAAATGTTGGTTGAAAGGGAAAACCCAACCTCTGTTTGGTGTCAAACTCTAGCGTAAATAACTCCAGAAACAGTATTACCAACTGCACTTATTATAAACAAGATTTATTTCTGTCATAAGTGTAAAAAAGTTCATATTGAGATTAACAGAGTTGTTGATGGTTTATTGAAAATAATAGTTTAGTTTGACGTCACCATTATGGTGATCAGTACTTAGGCAGTATGAGTCTTGTTCAGTGTATCTGTTCATTTAACCGGTATAACTATATTTGTTATAGCAAAAACAGTGCGAGAAAACCGTCGTCAGGTGATATTGGTTACTTGCTGATATTAAAACTTTTTTCATGTAGTGATCTGATCAACTGGTTTTATGTGGCGTTGAATCTATGCTATTAATTTAATATTAGAGACTATAGCAGATGCAGTGCGTAAGATTCTACAAATTCATATCAGATTTTGTCTGTTCTTTTTAAATTACATTGTTAATGAACTAGAAACTGCTTAGACACACAGAGACCTCAATAATTAGTGTATGAATCTCAACAATGGTGACAAGCTTAATGCCGCAATGCATTCTGGGTGCCACGGATGAGTTTTGCATGTACCCAGAATACATTGCAGCATGAAGCATGTCACCATTGTTGAGATTCATACACTAAATCTTGATCTTTGTGTGACAATTTTTTTTTTAAATGCTTGAAATAATCTGCTTTAAATTCAGCTGGGTCTCAGGCGCTTGAGCTATTATGCGGTTTTAATAAATATGCACTATACATTATATTGGGAGAAAACAGGCAACCAGACCGCATATGTGTTGTATTAATCAATAGCAAGCAACCGGAGTCGTCTAAACACATATTCTATTGCTGTTTTTGCTATAATAAAGATTACAGCAGCTAAAGAACATCACTGACAAGTAAGTGTCAAATTGCACAACTAAAGCCAACACTTACCACCATTATGGTGACATCAAACCAAACTATTACTTTTAAACAGACATCAACATCCAACATCTAAACATATGCTTAAATCTTAATTAGAATGTTAGGGGATAATGTTCTAATAATGTTATTAATAAACATTTTTAGAATGTTTTTAGAGAACGTTATCCTATATTTTCAGAGAACGTTCTGGGAACAAAAAAAAAACCTACCCACTAAAAACATTGTTAGAACAATCCATGGGAATGTTCTTAGAACATTTTTAGAACAAAAAAATTCTAGCTGGGTAGTCAAACACTGTTACAAGTAAAATGTAGTAGTTGAATTTTAAATTCACTAAAATTAGACCCAGAAAACCTGCCAAAAATCTGGCCTAACATTGAGATATCACAATAATAGAGCAACTGAAAATGTATTCATTCATTTATTCATTCAATGTAAATTTCTGCATGTTGCATGATTACTCCAGGAGACGGCGACAAGTGACTGTGTTTTGCTGTGTCTCACTTTCAACTGTCTAAACTGAAGAAAAAATTCCTCATACTTCATACTAAGTATGACCTAAATTCATACCAATGTTCAGTGACTTTAAAATAAGATTATATCATTCAGTTCAAAACAGCAAAATCTTACAAATGTTGATTTTCAGCCCTGTATAGGTCTGTTACTGTTAGTTGTTTAACCCATTTGTGCCCAAATTCCTTTATTGTTATTGTATGCATACAACTTTCATTGTACCCACCAACAAAATTTCACATGCAAACTCCACACTAAATGCAATCAAACTGAATAATAAAATAATTAAAGTGACAATCTAGTGTATAATTAGACATAACAGACTTAATTAGCATTATTAGCCCCCCCCCCCCCCCACAAACTTATTAAATCACTATCACTACTAAAATTATTTGATAGCTTGCTTAGAATAAAAATGTTCCACAAACGTGAAGCATGGCCATAAAATGTCTAATAGCGCCTACCAGATGGCCGAGGTTCAAACATCTGGTGGCATGGATGTGTAGAGTCCTTACAGATGCTGATAGCCTTTCCTAAACAGCGTAACCTACAGATATCTTCTAATAACTCCAATTATCCTCTGTGCTCGCAAGACAACCCTTTGGAGTGATTTCTTATTTACTGTACAGCTGGAAAACCAGACAGAAATGCAATTTGTTAATGCTCTGCAGCTCTAAAGTGCAGGCATTACGTTGCCTCAGCAGGCCATTGTGTATCAAAAAGTTAAATGAAAATAAATAAATAAATAAAAATAGATTTTTTTCTGAAGAATATGTGAGTGGTGCTTGCCATGGCAAAACTCAGCACTAGGCACTAATAGTAACTCTAATCGTGTTAGCATCATGTTAACAACATGCTAATTGTGTTAGCATTATACTAAAAACATCATAGACATAATAAATACCTAGACGCCTCATTGGCCGCTTTGAGCCGTAGTTGCGATACATCAACGTGCAATGTTTATCCTGGCAAGACTGCTTAAAAACAAATGGAGCGAAACGGGGGAGCTGCATTTTTTTTCCTGGATAAAAACACAATAAAATGTATCAGCCGATTTCAGTGGTTTGTGATCTACATGGAGTTAAAAATAACTCTGTCTACAGCAGGGCCGCATTAAGACCTCACTGGGCCCTGGGGCTATGACTTACTGCAGGGCCCCCATCACAATAATGATATATATATAGCTTAAAATTGTATTTTTATCCGAACAAAAATTTTGATGCATTGAAATTTCATAATTCTTTTTACCAATTCCCATATCTCAAAAAAGAAAAAAGAAATAATAAAAATATTAGCCTACCTAAAAACAAACTTACTGAAGACAAGTAAACAGTGATGAATTACAATACAACAAAGAAACTGACCTACAAACACTTAAAGCACTGAATAAGAAATATTATATTGTATAAAATAAATACAAATAGACTGAATAGTCTTCACTGTATAAATTCAATATACATTATTTTACAAAAGCGATTCGGTCAAGTGAGTGATTTTCTTTCTAATGTTTAATTTACATTATTGGAACAAATGGCAACAGCAGCTATATTAGGCTGCTTTGGAGGAATAGTTCACCCCAAAATTAAAGTTATGTCGTTGTTGTTCTAAACCTGTATGAGTTTCCTTCTGCTGTTGAATGCAAATGTATATATTTGGAACAATACTGGTAACCAAACAGTTTCTGTGCCCCCATGACTTCCATATATATACTATAGTATGAAAAAAACGGAAAAAAAAAAAAACCTATTGGAGTCAACAGGGACCAGAAACCTTCTGGTGGTTACGAATATTCTTCAAAATATCTTATTTTATGTTGAGGAGAACAAAGAAATTCATACAGGTTCAGAACAACTTTAAGCTGAGTAAATGATGACAGTATTTTTGGGTGAACTATATCCCTTTAAAATCTCATCCTATAATGCCAGGATCTCATGATAGCCAACTAATGCACATGCTTTATCTTTAACTATTAACGGTCATTTGTTGGATAATTAAGCTGTCAACATAATGTTAAAAATGACCATAAAAAAAAAAACAGAACAACAGTTCAGTATTCCCTGTGAAAGATAATACCCTGAGATCTGTTTTTATTAATGTACGACGGTCTTTAGATCCCCAAACTGCAGATGAGTCAGATATGTTTTCATCTGTCCCGATTTGAGAGTTATGGAGAGTTTCCCGAAGCAAAATGGTGGCGATGTCGACGTGCGGTCGACCAGCCAATGAGGCGTCTAGGTATTTATTATGTCTATGATAAACATGTTAACACAAGTAAAATGTTAAAACAATATTAGCATGATTAGCAAGTTGCTAGGATGATGTTAACATGTTTTAAACAAGCTGTTAATGTGAATAGCATTATGCTAGCAACATACTAACATGGTTAACGTTGTTAGCATGAAGTTAGCATGATTAGCATGTTGCTAGCATGATGCTATCATGTTTTAAACAAGAAGGTAACATGAGTAGCATGATACTAGCAACAGTACCCCATACTTATGATATATGTTATATGTACTTCAAGTCAGTTGCCCACCGGCATTAATAGTTGCCACCTGAACTTTTGACAAAGTGTACAAGAAACCATAGATCTCTTGTAGATTTGTTTTGTTTGGATAATTGTAGACACACACACACACACACACACACACACACATATATATATATATATATATATATATATATATATATATACCAACAAAAAATAGGCTACTTATTAGCCTTCGCCATGCTTCTTGGAAATAGGAATATGAAGTTGACAGCCTCCTGTGACAGGAAGGGAGTGATTTTATTTTATTTTTTTTTCTCTTGAAATCATTTATTTGGTTGTTAGCTTGCAGAAATAAAACATGGATAACATCTAGAAAAATACTTACAAAATGAAAATGATGACTATAGACTGCGGCAATTATAGCTTGTTTTGTGAATTGGAACCTGTGCAAAGAATTGTGGGTGATTGAAGAACGCAAAAGATACACCTGATGCATCTTTCACAACAGGGTAAATGAAGGATGTGAAACAAAGATTGCCTTTAAAGGGTTCTTTAAACTGAGACATCTTCAACGGAGCGTGATGACATTGCAGCTGAGATATGCAGCCTTAGTTTTCACGCTTTCAGTTGAGAAGCACCCAGATACATCTCTGATAAATATACATCAACAACTAGTTGTTCATTTTTCACACTGTGTTAATATTTTGTAAATGTGGCCTTCACTACCGGAATTATTAGGGAGTTAATCCATTTGAAGAATGCGATCATAACTTTAAGTTTCTGAACTCACTGTGTTAACAAGATTGTGCAGTAAAAGGTGAATTCAACTGAATTTAGTGCAGTGCGTACATGTGGCCTTAGAGAATATCCCAAATGCCATACATAACACATCTAAATTCTACAGATAGATACTGTGACCTGAACATAATTTATAAGGACGACACCTGTGTACACCACCTCATCGGAAACACGTCTCAGAAACATGTGGTTATACCAGCCAAAGAAAACATAAAGACAGAAGACAAGGGTCAAGAGCCCAACTAAAGCAAACACTGATCTCTAACATGGTTACTTCAAATGAAACAATAAATCAACATCTAAACCTTAGTTCATTCTCAATAAGATCTTCTGTAGACGTCTGACAGAAATAAAGTCAGTCTGGTTATTAATAAGTGGAGCTGGTGATGCTGTTTGTGGGGTTGTTTAATCAGATCTTGAGAGATTTCATGTATTTTATTTCAGTTGATTTCATCTAAGTCTGTGTCTGAAGTCAGTTGTAGTAGTTCTTGTGTTTCTCTTTTCTTCAGTGATTCTGTTTGTTAGCAGCAGCTGTTCATCACTAATGCTCAATCAGCACTTAGTTAATCACTTAATTACTTGAATGCAAAGTTTTAAAACTTACATGGTTTAAATCAAGGCAATCTGTTTGATCAAACGGTTTGAGTTAAGTTAACTTGTCGGGTTTTACAGTGCACCCGTCACACAGCTTCTTTAGTCTGCTGCCATCAGGAAGGAGACTGCGGAGTCTCCAGGCCAGGACCAGCAGACTGAAGGACATCTTCATTCATCAGGCTGTCAGGAAGATGACCCCCCCCCCCCCCCCCCCCAGCTCCCATATCCCCAGGTCCTTCCACATTTTTTTAACATTCCCTTATTTGTATAGTTGTATTTTATATTTAATCTGTAAATATCTGTATTTTTATCTCTGTATGTTTATGCAAAACATGTGGAAGAATGCTTTAAGACAGTAAAGCAGACTTGACTTGGCAACCATATGTAATAACATTGTAAAATGTGGAAAAATATGCATTATACTATTATAGTATTATACAAAATCCTCCTCATTTATACAGTTCTGTTTGTACAGTGTAGATTAACGTGATTTGCCAGTTTTTATCTTTAGGCAAGGCAAGGCAAGGCAAGTTTATTTATATAGCACATTTCATGAAGAAAAATAATAACAAAAATATTTTTAAAACATAAAACAAGCAATTTTACATAAACATAAAATACAGTGAATACGTAAAAAACAGTGCAATCAGTTCGGACATCGTACAGTGCTCATTCAATAAATGCACAGCTAAACAGATGAGTTTTGAGTCTAGATTTAAATGGGACTAATGTTTTAGCACATCTGATCTCTTCTGGAAGCTGATTCCAACTGCGGGCAGCATAGTAACTAAAAGCGGACTCCCCTTGTTTTGTGTGAACCCTTGGTATTTCTAACTGACTCTATCCTAATGATCTGAGTGGTCTGTTAGGTTTATATTCAGTATTTGCAATATATTTTGATCCTAGGTCATTGAGTGATTTATAAATGAGTAAAAGTACTTTAAAATCAATCCTAAATGTAACTGGAAGCCAGTGTAAGGACCTGAGGACTGGTGTGATATGCTAAGATTTTCTGGTTCTAGTCAGAATTCTGGCAGCAGCATTCTGGATGAGCTGCAGCTGTCTAATGGTCTTGATGTCTAAGTCTTGACTGGAAACAAAACATCTAATTCTTGCAATGTTTTTTAGATGATAGTATGCTGTTTTAGTTACTGCTTTGACATGACTACTGAAACTAAGGTCTGTCTCCAGAATCACACCAAGATTCCTGACTTGATTTTTAGTTGTTTGTCCCCTAGAGTCAAGGTATGCATTCACCTTGAAAACTTCATCTTTGTTTCCAAATGCAATAACTTCAGTTTTTTCAATTCAATTCAATTCAATTCAAGTTTATTTGTATAGCGCTTTTTACAATACAAATCGTTACAAAGCAACTTTACAGAAAATTATGTTTCTACAATATTAAGTAGTAGTAGTAGTAGTTTGTGCACGTTTGACAGGATTTTGGAAAAAATAAAAAATAATAATTATAATACTAGAATGTACATTTCCTGAAGAAAATGTGAGTGGTGCTTGCAGTGGCAAAACTCACCCCTCTGTTGCTAGGGTGTTGCAATGAGGTTGCTAGGGTACCCGGGGTGGTTGCTAGGGCGGTTGCTAGGGTACCAAGGACAGTTGCTAGGGCCGTTGCTAGGGTACCCAGGGTGGTTGCTAGGGTAATCGGGGTGGTTGCTAGGGTGTTGCTATGTGGTTGCTAGGGTACCCGGGGTGGTTGCTAGGGTCCCCATGATGGTTGCTAGGGCCGTTGTTAAGGTACCAAGGGTGGTTGCTAGGGTAATTGGGGCGGTTGCTAGGGTGTTGCTATGTGGTTGCTAGGGTACCCGGGGTGGTTGCTAGGGCGGTTGCTAGGGTCCCCATGATGGTTGCAGGGCCGTTGCTAGGGTACCCAGGGTGGTTGCTAGGGTAATCGGGGTGGTTGCTAGGGTGTTGCTATGTGGTTGCTAGGGTAACCTGGGTGGTTGCTAGATGGTTGCTAGGCAGTTGCTAAGATAATTTTGGTGGTTGCTAATGTGTTGCTAGGGTGCTCTGGGTGGTTGCTAGGCAGTTGCTATGGTAAGTGGGGCGGTTTTTATGGTGTTACTTATTGGTTTGTAGTTGTCACAGATGGTAACTATGTAGTTATTATAGAGTTCTTAGCCCAATTGAACACTTAGCTAATCACTATTAGCATGTAGCTATTAACTGCTAGCATGACTAGCATGCTGGATTTCCTGTTTACTAGCATGAGTCAAAAGAGCCAACCGCCATGTCGATACGATTTTCTGTTGAAAAGATATAAGACTTACTAATTGGTTGCTAGGCTACTCTATTTGGTTGCTATGGAGTGGCCTGGCAGCTGCCAATCATGATACTCAAAAGGCTGCTCACCAATATAAACCAACCCCCATGCCTCTATGATGTACTGATGTGGAGATATAGATCTTGCAAAACGGTTGCTAGGGTACTGTGTTTGATTGCTAGGGAGTGGCCTGGCAGCTGCCAATGATGATACTCCAAAGTCTGCTTGCTAGTATGAATTATATAAACCAACCCCCATGCCTTTATGAAATTCAGATTTGGAGATATCTCTCTACGCGTTTGGTCGCTAGGGAGCTCCAAATGGTTGCTAGGGCGTGGCTATGAAGTGTTGAAGGTGATTCATGATTGGCCATTTGCTGCCCCGAGTCAAACGAGCCCACCCTCATGTTTCTATGACACTTCTATCCAAAGTTATTCATTTTAACTTTTTCAATGGAAGTCTATGGAGCTTGTTGCTATGGCGCTCTCTATGGTTGATAGGGCGTGTGTCACGATACGTGTTATGGGAGAAACACAAAACGAGGGTAGGATCCAATTGCAAGTATGGGTTTTATTACAGAAAGGTAAAAATACAAAATAAACAGTCATGAGAGACAAATCAAACAAAAGAGGGAACCGGATGAAACGGATAGGAAACTCGGAGGAACAAGAAGGTAAAGGGAAAACTCGGGAGACAAGCACAACTCACACATAGGGTAAGGACTCCATAATGACAACAGAGAAAGACAGCTCTATATAGGGAAACTAATGACAGAGGATTGTCAACACCTGTGCAATTTAATTGGAGTGCAATTACTGTGAAGACAGAACCAGACTAGAGGAATTAAAGTGCCTATGGTGAAGTGCCTAAAGGGAAGTGAACTTACTAGGGAACACCCATGAAAACAGAGACTGGCAGCGTGACATTACCCCCTCCCCTACGGAGCAGCTACCAGATGCTCCACCTAAACCCAGGAAAACCCCAACAGAAAAAGAGGCAGGAGGGAGGTGGAGCGGCGGCGGACCAGGGGGAGGGACAGAAAACAGGGACAGGAGCAACCAGGAGAAATGGAAAGGTAGAGGCAGGAAAGGTGCAACACAAAACAAGGAGTCCAGGAGGGTGGTGGACCGGCGGAGGATAAAGGGGAGGGACGGAGGGCCAGGTCCAAAGGAGGAAAACAAAAAGGAAAAATGAATGAAAACAAACACCAAAACATGGGTACAAGGAAGACATTAAGTGATGCCCACCCGGGCGAAACAGAGGGCCATCACACCCATGAGATGAAGGCAGAAACCTGCCCAGGGCGGAGCGGAAGCCCACCACATTCTCGCGGTCGAAGCCTGAGTGCCCCAGGGCGGAGCGGAAGACCACCACATTCTCGCGGTCAAGACCGGAGTCCCGCAGGGCGGAGCGGAAGACCACCACGTCCTCGTGGTCGAAGCCTGAGTGCCCCAGGGCGGAGCGGAAGACCACCACGTCCTCGCGGTCGAGGCCTGAGTGCCCCAGGGCGGAGCGGAAAACCACCACATCTTTGTGGTCAGCCCAATGGGAGGACGAGGATCACCGGTGACTAGCCTTGTCTCTTGAAGTTCAACGGTGACTAACCCGGACTCTGGAGGGTCCACGAACACTGCCTCGACCTCTGGAACGGCCTTGGGCACCACGCTGCAGTTTTCCCCAAGTTCATCAAACAACCGCAGTAAGAATATTTCATCAAGCACGGTGAGTAATGGCTTCTCCTACAATTGTTATTTGCACCTCTTGCCACATGTATAGTTTATCTATCTCTGTCGCTGATGAGGGATTCACATGTGATAAATGCAGGGAAACAGTTAGGCTGACAGAGAAGATTTCAGAATTAGAGACACGCATCCAAACTTTAATTGAGGACAGTAAGAATGTTAGGGCTCTAGATATGGCTTTGGATGCGTCTAGCTCAGGGATTCCTGTACATTGTCCGGTTCCAGCAGAGCCCCTGCAGCAGGGCAACTGGGTGACGGTGAGGCAGCGTAGTCGTGGGTCAAAACACCGCTCTTCTGTTCCGATCAAAACATTAAACAGGTTCTCCCCACTCAGTGATGCACCCACTGAGAAACCTGATGAAAGTGCTCTAGTTATTGGCGACTCTATTGTACGGAACGTGAATATAGAGACACCAGCCACCATAGTCAAATGTTTACCGGGAGCCAGAGCGCCTGACATCTTGGCAAATTTAAAAGTGCTGGCTAATGCTAAACGTAAATACAGTAAGATTGTTATTCATGCCGGCGCTAATGATGTTCGACTTCGCCAGTCGGAGATCACTAAAAATAACTTTAAAGAGGTGTGTGAACTTGCAAGCACGATGTCAGACACTGTAATATGCTCTGGTCCCCTCCCTGCTTACCGTGGTGACGAGATGCATAGCAGATTGTCATCACTCAATGGCTGGATGTCTAAGTGGTGCCCACAGAATAACATAGGTTATATAGACAATTGGACGAGCTTTTGGGGCAGACCTGACCTGTTTAAAAGAGATGGTCTTCATCCCTCCTGGGGTGGCGCCACTCTTCTGTCTAGAAATATGGCAAATAGTCTTAGTGTTTATACTTGACTAACTGGGGCCCAGGTCAGGAAGCAGACAGACTGGCTAAACCGACCGTCTGCTAGCTGCCTCCCGTCACAGAGGTCAGTTAATTCTCAGCACATAGAGACTCTTTCACCTAGATATCACACTATAGAGACTGTGTCTGTTCCACGAACTAGAAAATACAAAAAACGTCCAAACCAAGTTAAGGTTAACAATTTAATTGAGGTTCAACAAATAAAAAACAAATGCAATATGGATAAACAAATGATAAAGATTGGCTTATTGAATATCAGATCCATTTCTACGAAAACACTTTTTGTAAATAATATGATAACTGATCATAATATAGATGTGCTCAGCTTGACAGAAACCTGGCTAAAACCTGATGATTACATTATTTTAAATGAGTCCACCCCCCAAGATTATTGTTATAAACACGAGCCGCGTCTAAAAGGCAAAGGGGGAGGTGTTGCTTCAATTTATAACAACGTTTTCAGGATTTCTCAGAGGGCAGGCTTCAAGTATAACTCGTTTGAAGTAATGGTGCTTCATATAACATTATCCAGAGAAACCAATGTTAATGATAAATCCCCTGTTATGTTTGTACTGGCTACTGTATACAGGCCACCAGGGCACCATACGGACTTTATTAAAGAGTTTGGTGATTTTACATCCGAGTTAGTTCTGGCTGCAGATAAAGTCTTAATAGTTGGTGATTTTAATATCCATGTCGATAATGAAAAAGATGTATTGGGATCAGCATTTATAGACATTCTGAACTCTATTGGTGTTAGACAACACGTTTCAGGACCTACTCATTGTCGAAATCATACTCTAGATTTAATACTGTCACATGGAATTGATGTTGATAGTGTTGAAATTATTCAGCCAAGTGATGATATCTCAGATCATTATTTAGTTCTGTGTAAACTTCATATAGCCAAAATTGTAAATTCTACTTCTTGTTACAAGTATCGAAGAACCATCACTTCTACCACAAAAGACTGCTTTTTAAGTTATCTTCCAGATGTATCCGAATTCCTTAGCATATCCAAAACCTCAGAACAACTTGATGATGTAACAGAAACTATGGACTCTCTCTTTTCTAGCACTTTAAATACAGTTGCTCCTTTACGCTTAAGAAAGGTTAAGGAAAACAGTTTGACACCATGGTATAATGAGCATACTCGCACCCTAAAGAGAGCAGCCCGAAAAATGGAGCGCAGCTGGAGGAAAACAAAACTAGAGGTATTTCGTATTGCTTGGCGGGAAAGTAGCATATCCTACAGAAAAGCATTAAAAACTGCTAGATCTGATTACTTTTCTTCTCTTTTAGAAGAAAACAAACATAACCCCAGGTATTTATTCAATACAGTGGCTAAATTAACGAAAAATAAAGCCTCAACAAGTGTTGACTTTTCCCAACACCACAGCAGTAATGACTTTATGAACTACTTTACTTCTAAAATCGATACTATTAGAGATAAAATTGCAACCATTCAGCCGTCAGCTACAGTTTCGCATCAGACAGTGCACTATAGACCCCCTGAGGAACAGTTCCACTCATTCTCTACTATAGGAGAGGAAGAATTGTATAAACTTGTTAAATCATCTAAACTTACAACATGTATGTTAGACCCTATACCATCTAAGCTCTTAAAAGAGGTGCTTCCAGAAGTCATAGGTCCTCTTCTGACTATTATTAATTCCTCATTGTCATTAGGATATGTCCCCAAAACCTTCAAACTGGCTGTTATTAAGCCTCTCATAAAAAAGCCACAACTTGACCCCAGAGAACTAGTTAATTATAGACCAATCTCGAATCTCCCTTTTCTGTCCAAGATACTAGAAAAGGTGGTATCCTCACAATTATATTCCTTCTTAGAGAAAAATGGTATATGTGAGGATTTCCAGTCAGGATTTAGACCGTATCATAGTACTGAAACTGCTCTCCTTAGAGTTACAAATGATCTGCTCTTATCATCTGATCGTGGGTGTATCTCTCTATTAGTTTTATTGGATCTTAGTGCTGCGTTTGACACAATTGACCACAACATTCTTTTGCATAGACTTGAACACTTTGTTGGCATCAGTGGAAGTGCATTAGCATGGTTTAAATCGTACTTATATGACCGCCATCAGTTCGTAGCAGTGAATGAAGATGTATCATATCGATCACAAGTGCAGTATGGAGTACCTCAAGGCTCAGTTCTAGGGCCGCTACTCTTCACGCTTTATATGTTACCCTTGGGAGATATCATCAGGAAACATGGTGTTAGCTTTCACTGTTATGCTGATGATACGCAGCTCTATATTTCCTCGCAGCCCGGTGAAACACACCAATTTGAAAAACTAATGGATTGTATAGTCGATATAAAAAATTGGATGACGAGTAATTTCTTACTGCTAAATTCAGAAAAAACAGAGGTGTTAATCATAGGGCCTAAAAACTCTACTTGTAATAACCTAGAACACTGTCTAAGACTTGATGGTTGCTCTGTCAATTCTTCGTCATCAGTTAGGAACCTAGGTGTGCTACTTGATCGCAATCTTTCCTTAGAAAGCCACGTTTCTAGCATTTGTAAAACTGCATTTTTCCATCTCAAAAATATATCTAAATTACGGCCTATGCTCTCAATGTCAAATGCAGAAATGTTAATCCATGCATTTATGACTTCAAGGTTAGACTATTGTAATGCTTTATTGGGTGGTTGTTCTGCACGCTTGGTAAACAAACTACAGCTAGTCCAAAATGCAGCAGCAAGAGTTCTTACTAGAACCAGGAAATATGACCATATTAGCCCGGTCCTGTCCACACTGCACTGGCTCCCTATCAAACATCGTATAGATTTTAAAATATTGCTTATTACTTATAAAGCCCTGAATGGTTTAGCACCTCAGTATTTGAATGAGCTCCTTTTACATTATACTCCTCTACGTCCGCTACGTTCTCAAAACTCAGGCAATTTGATAATACCTAGAATATCAAAATCAACTGCGGGCGGCAGATCCTTTTCCTATTTGGCGCCTAAACTCTGGAATAACCTACCTAACATTGTTCGGGAGGCAGACACACTCTTGCAGTTTAAATCTAGATTAAAGACCCATCTCTTTAACCTGGCATACACATAACATACTAATATGCTTTTAATATCCAAATCCGTTAAAGGATTTTTAGGCTGCATTAATTAGGTAAACTGGAACCGGAAACACTTCACATAACACCGTACTTTCTACATCATTAGAAGAATGGCATCTACGCTAATATTTGTCTGTTTCTCTCTTGTTTCCGAGGTCACCGTGGCCACCAGATCCAGTCTGTGTCCAGATCAGAGGGTCACTGCAGTCACCCAGATCCAGTACGTATCCAGACCAGATGGTGGATCAGCACCTAGAAAGGACATCTACTGCCCCGAAAGACAGCGGAGACCAGGACAACTAGAGCCCCAGATACAGATCCCCTGTAAAGACCTTGTCTCAGAGGAGCACCAGGACAAGACCACAGGAAACAGATGATTCTTCTGCACAATCTGACTTTGCTGCAGCCTGGAATTGAACTACTGGTTCCGTCTGGTCAGAGGAGAACTGGCCCCCCAACTGAGCCTGGTTTCTCCCAAGGTTTTTTTCTCCATTCTGTCACCGATGGAGTTTCGGTTCCTTGCCGCTGTCGCCTCTGGCTTGCTTAGTTGGGGTCACTTCATCTACAGCGATATCATTGACTTGATTGCAAATTAAAACAGACACTATTTCAACTGAACAGAGATGACATAACTGAATTCAATGATGAACTGCCTTTAACTATCATTTTGCATTATTGAGACACTGTTTTCCAAATGAATGTTGTTCAGTGCTTTGGCGCAATGTATTTTGTTTAAAGCACTATATAAATAAAGGTGATTGATTGATTGATTGGGCACCGCCTCGGCCTCTGGAACAGCAACGGGCACCGCCTCGGCCTCCGGAACAGCAACGGGCAGCGCATCGGGAACGGCCTCGACCACCGCCTCGGCCTCCGTAACAGCATCGGGGAAACGCCCTCGGGCACCACCTCGGTCTCCGGAACAGCAACAGGCACCGCCTCGGCCTCCGGAACAGCATCGGGCACCGCCTCGGGAACGACCTCGGCCTCCGGAACAGCATCGGGCACCGCCTCGGGAACGACCTCAGGCACCGCCTCGGCCTCCGGAACAGCATCGGGCACCGCCTCGGGAACGACCTCAGGCACCGCCTCGGCCTCCGGAACAGCATCGTGCACCGCCTCGGGAACGACCTCAGGCACCGCCTCGGCCTCCGGAACAGCGGCGGGCACCGCATCGGGAACGGTCTCGGCCTCCGGAACAGCATCGGGCACCGCCTCGGGAACGACCTCAGGCACCGCCTCGGCCTCCGGAACAGCATCGGGCACCGCATCGGGAACGGCCTCGGCCACCGCCTCGGCCTCCGGAACAGCAACGGGCACCGCATCGGGAACGGCCTTGGCCACCGCCTCGGCCTCCAGAACAGCAACGGGCACCGCCTCGGCCTCCGGAACAGCATCGGGCACCGCATCGGGAACGGCCTCGGGCCCCGCCTCGGCCTCCGGAACAGCATCGGGCACCACCTCGGCCTCCGGAACAGCAGCGAGCACCGCATCGGGAACGGCCTCGGGCATCGCCTCGGCCTCCGGAACAGCATCGGGCACCGCATCGGGAACGGCCTCAGGCACCGCCTCGGCCTCCGGAACAGCAACGGGCACCGCATCGGGAACGGCCTCAGGCACCGCCTCGGCCTCCGGAACAGCAGCGGGGACTGCATCGGGAATGGCCTCTGGCACCGCCTCGGCCTCTGGAACGTCCTCCTGGACGGCAGCGGCCCGCTCGGGAACGTCCTCCTGGACGGTAGCAGCTCGCTCGGGAACGTCCTCCTGGACGGCAGCGGCCCGCTCGGGAACGTCCTCCGGGTCCTGAGGAACAGTAGCTGCCTGTCTCCTCCTCCGCCCTCTACGATGGAGAGTCGGTGGCGTTGAGTCGGCCATCTTGTGCTGTGGTGCTGGGCTGGTGGCCATCTTGGGCTGTGGCGCCAGGCTGGCGGCCATCTTGGGCTGTGGCGCCAGGCTGGCGGCCATCTTGGGCTGTGGCGCCGGGTTAGCGGCCATCTTGGGTTGTGGGGCCGGGCTGGCGGCCATCCTGTGCTGTGGGGCTGGGGTGGCGGCCATCTTGTGCTGTGGGGCTGGGGTGGCGGCCATCTTGTGCTGTGGCGCTGAGCTGGCGGCCATCTTGTGCTGTGGCGCTGAGCTGGCGGGCATGCCACGCAGCGTCGCTTGGTTGGCTGCCATTTGGTGCCGCTGCACAGGACTGGCGGCCATCTGGTACCAAGGCGCTGGCTCAGCCGATCTGCATCTCCCCTCTCCTCTCGGGACATCCTGGGGAAATGGCAGCCCCCATCCGAATCCCGGTTCGATGGGAGGCCACAGTGGCGATCGCTGCCGGACCTCCTCTCGACCGTTTGCTCCGGAGCGACCTCCCCTGGTCCCCCGGAACACCACTTGGCGAGAGCCCTCAAAACCGTTACGCTTGCTGGCTGATGAAGACATGGCAGCAGACATACCGCTGGATCCTTGTTTGATGGAGTCCTTCTGTCACGATACGTGTTATGGGAGAAACACAAAACGAGGGTAGGATCCAATTGCAAGTATGGGTTTTATTACAGAAAGGTAAAAATACAAAATAAACAGTCATGAGAGACAAATCAAACAAAAGAGGGAACCGGATGAAACGGATAGGAAACTCGGAGGAACAAGAAGGTAAAGGGAAAACTCGGGAGACAAGCACAACTCACACATAGGGTAAGGACTCCATAATGACAACAGAGAAAGACAGCTCTATATAGGGAAACTAATGACAGAGGATTGTCAACACCTGTGCAATTTAATTGGAGTGCAATTACTGTGAAGACAGAACCAGACTAGAGGAATTAAAGTGCCTATGGTGAAGTGCCTAAAGGGAAGTGAACTTACTAGGGAACACCCAGGAAAACAGAGACTGGCAGCGTGACATTGTGGCTTGATAGATTCACAGTGATCCTGAGAGACTGATTGGTTGCCTGTGTGGGATTACAAATTTATAAAATGTTAAAACTAGGTTCCAATATAATAGTAGACTTTTTGGGGTAATAAAGCTGACATCCAAAAAGCTCAAATCAGGAAAATCAAGTATCTGAGACATTAACCTTTTGTCTTTGTGTTCTTCCTTGAAGCTCAAGGCACAGCTGTGCCTTTTGTCTCTATGATAATTTGAAGGTATCAGTGATGCTGTCAGGCACCTCTGTATTTAAATGACACTGTTATGTTGATAAGATCAAGGCTGGGAAGATGCCAGTGTCTGGTACTTTCCTGATTGCATTTGCATGCTTTATTTAAAGTGACTCCACCTCTACTGTATGGATCCCTCCCACTTGAATGTATATAATCTACAATGTCTTAAGGACAAGTTAGACTTTTGATGACTGCAGCGCCACGCAGAGCGTTCTCAATAAAATAATCCTGCTGAATATTACCCAAGAGTCTCCTGGTCTTCGTTTCTGAGTTCCCAACAGTTTTTGGTGCCGTGACCCGGATAGAGCTTCTCACCTGAATCCAGATTGAAACTGCAACCTCAACAAAGATCAGACTTCATTCCACACTGAATCTTTCTTTACAACCAATGGTTGGTGAGTGTACCTCTATCCAAAAGAACCGTTAAGACCAGAACAAATTTGTTAGCCTCTGCGCCGTCAGAGAAGAGTTAACAGACAGCTGTAGGGTTTGGTTAACTAAGTGACCCTCTAAGAAGGATATTTTAGAGATGAAAATAATCCTCTGTTAGGCAGGGAAGATTAGCATCACATGCTAATATTTTGCTACCCTCTGTGTCTCGGCAGGGAAGTTTAGCATAAAGTGCTTAAAGTTTGTGTTAAGTTACCCTCTAAAAAGGATATTTTAGAGATGAAAATAATCCTCTGTTTAGCCAGGGAAGATTAGCATCACATGCTAATATTTTGCTACCCTCTGTGTCTGGCAGGGAAGTTTAGCATAAAGTGCTAAAAGTTTGTGTTAAGTTACCCTCTAAAAAGGATATTTTAGAGATGAAAGTGAGCCTCTGCTTAGCCAGGGAAGATTAGCATCACATGCTAATATTTTGCTACCCTCTGTGCCTGACAGGGAAGTTTAGCATAAAGTGCTAATAGTTTGTGTTCTTATCCTCTGCTTGCCAGGGAAGTGTTAGAAGTGTCCTTTTGTGTCAGAAAGACATTACAAAATGTTGAGAAGAAATCCTAATCTGATTCCAACAACTAAGAAAGGTGGACTAGCTACTCCTTCATGGACAGACATTGAGTTCAAATCATTGTTAGGACAGCACATGGACTCAGTAGTGACAGAGTCAATCAGATTGAAGTTGACAAAGAAATTTTGTATTGATCCAGAAAAAGTATGGTCAATTGAAGAATGTAAAAAGGTACTAGGATCATGTATTCGCAAAAACAATGCGAAAGGCATTATCTGCTGCCACAGAGAATTTGGTTTAGTACTAGCTACGCAACATTCTCAGCGTACCTCAGAACTAGAGAAACAGAACAAAGAGCTCAGAGCTAGAGTATCGTCTTTGACTAAGAAACTGAATCGCAACAAAGCTGCAGCAAAAACTGATGTGGAAGAGGTTAGTCAGACTAATAACAATTATCCTGATTTACAAGCTTTCTTTGAAACAGATGTAGCCATCCAGTCAGTAACTGATGTGCCTGTAGATTCTGTAGACAGTGTAGCTACTTGGGAAAGAAACTCTGATATCAAAGCCACAGTAAAGATTGCAGCAGCATCTTTTCAGGTCAAAACAGAGAACCGACCGAAACGTAGAAGTCCTAAGAAGGAGGGCAGTTGTCATTTTTGTGGTAAAACTGGACACTTGATGAAAGAGTGTAGGAAAAGAAAGAAGACATTAAGAGAAAATTACTCAGCTCCTACTCAGTCTACTTACCACTCTGAAGCTGCCCCTCCCCACGTCACCTAACTGTTGGAGCAGCTTGCTCAGGTGTTAATTGTAAGGGCTGTGAGTGCTTAACTTCCCCAGTAATGTACAACAAAGATGAAACATCCTTTGTAAATACGTTGACTGTCACTTCCTTTCATTGAGAGAACGTTAAGTACACTCACAGCCTTCAAAGCTATACTAAAGCACACTCCAGTCACTCCTATTCTTTTTGGGTTATGATGTCTTGTTATGACTGATGTTTCATTAGAGGATGGAGATGTCACCCAGTTAAGTTCGCACAAAAGCTAAAGGGACAGATTAGGACACCCACAGACCAGTGAGGAGCCCAGGGAAGAACCGAAGTGCAACAGGCCTCGGGGGCCAACCCTGTGGTGAAGACTTCCTCATAGGTTTCCCCTGTCCGTAGTTTTATCCCCACCTCACTGGTCCATAGGTGTCAAATTACTAAAAACTAGTAAATCTAGGACAAGACACAGAATAAGTTATATGTGCCTGTAACCTTTTCAAGTTACATGACTGAAGATGGGGCTTATGTTAACAAACATATGCCATAGAATTGACTTATGAAAGTTTACATTTGTATTATGTGAGAGTTTTTAGAAACTCTCAACGGGAGGACTGTGGGATTACAAATTTATAAAATGTTAAAACTAGGTTCCAATATAATAGTAGACTTTTTGGGGTAATAAAGCTGACATCCAAGAAGCTCAAATCAGGAAAATCAAGTATCTGAGACATTAATCTTTTGTCTTTGTGTTCTTCCTTGAAGCTCAAGGCACAGCTGTGCCTTTTGTCTCTATGATAATTTGAAGGTATCAGTGATGCTGTCAGGCACCTCTGTATTTAAATGACACTGTTATGTTGATAAGATCAAGGCTGGGAAGATGCCAGTGTCTGGTACTTTCCTGATTGCATTTGCATGCTTTGTTTAAAGTGTCTCCACCTCTACTGTATGGATCCCTCCCATTTGAATGTATATAATCTACAATGTCTTAAGGACAAGTTAGACTTTTGATGACTGCAGCGCCACGCAGAGCATTCTCAATAAAAGAATCCTGCTGAAGATAACCCAAGGGTCTCCTGGTCTTCGTTTCTGAGTTCCCAACACCTGATTCAAATGAGCCCACCCCCTTGTCTATATGACACTGTGATGCAGAGTTATGTTCAATACCAATCCCTGTGTAATTTCCCATAGTAGGAAAAACACAGTGTTTCATGGGCGATCCTCATCATAGTATGTCTATGGGGCAACTTTGGGGGTCTCTAGCGCCCCAGGGGTACAACTTGTACCCCTCTGCAAGGTATGTTCTCGCACAGCCTGATAGCCTCTCCAAATGTGGTGATTCACATGTTACTGCGAAATTTTCGCTTGGAGCTATGATCTGTCAAAGTTGGCCATAATGCATTGTCTACGCGATTTTTCTGTATATATATATATATATATATATATATATATATATATATATATGTCGTTGCCAAAAATATTGTCCCCCTTGGTAAATATGATCAAAAAAGCTTGTGAAAATTAATCTGCATTGTTAATCCTTTTGGTCTTTCATTTAAAAAAAATCACAAAAATGTATCCTTTCATTGGATAATAAGAATTTAAAATGGAGGGGAAATATCATTATGAAATGAATGTTTTTCTCAAATACTCGTTGGTCACAATTATTGGCACCCCTATAAATTCTTATGAGTAAAATATCTCTGAAGTATATTCCCATTCATATTCACAATTTTGAGCACTCCAGCATGATTATAAACATGAAATCATCCAGCTCTTGCTTCCTGTTTCACAGAAATATAAAGAGGAGGGAAAACAAAGCCCAAATTCCATTAATCATCCATTACAATGAGAAAAACCAAAGAATATATTTCTGATGTGCAGCAAAAGATAACTGAGCTTCACAAATTGGTGAAGTGGCTTTAAGAAAAGAGCTAGAGCAGTGAAAATTCCCATTTCCACCATCAGGGCAATAATTAAGAATTTCCAATCAACAGAAAATGTTACAAAAACTGCCTGGAAGAGGACGTGTGTCTATATCGTCCTAATGCATGGTGAGAAGGAGAGTTTGAGTATCTAAAGACTCTCCAAGGGTCACAGCTGGAGAATTGCAGAAAATAGTTGAGTCTCTGGTTCAGAAAACCTTTAAAAAAATTGTCAAACAGAACCTACATCACCACATGTTGTTTGGTAGGGTTACAAGAAAGATTTTCCTAGCTCATTCAAAAACAAACTAAAGCATATTCAGTTATCAGCCATGACTGGAACTTTAAATGCGACTGGCTTCTATGATCAGATGAAACTAAAAAATGAGCTTTTTAGCAGCAAACACTCAAGATGGGTTTGGTGAAACACAGAGAAAAAAAAGTACCCCATGTGTACAATGAAATATACTGCTCTATTTTTGATGTTGGAGGTCCTGGACATCTTGTTTAGACACATGGCATCATGGATTCTATCAAATACCAACAGATAAAAAATCAGTAAGTGACTGACTCTGTTAGAAATCTTATAATGGGCCATGTTTGGATCTTTCCAACCATACAATAACCCAAACACAAACCTCAAAAACAACACAGAAATGGGTCACTGAGCTCAAAACCAAGCTTCTGCTATAGCCATTCCAGTCCTCTGACCTGAACCCTACGTAAAATGAGAGGAGTGAACTGAAGAGGAGAAGCCCCAACATGGAGCTGGGAATCTAAAGTGTCTGGAGTGATTCTGGATGAAGGAATGGTCTCTGATCTTTTTGTCAGGTGTTATCTAACCTCATCAGGCATTATAGGAGAAAATTTAGACCTGTTAAACTGGCAAATGGAGGTTTAAAAAAAGTATTGAATAAAAGGGGGCCATTATTTGTGGCCAATGTGTATTAGAGAAAAAACATTTATTTCATAATGATATTTCACCCCATTTTAAATTTCTTATTATCCAAGGAAAGCATACATTTGTGTGATTTTTTTTAAAATAAAAGACCAAAAGGATTAACAATGCAGATGAATTTTCACAGCCTTTTTT
>NW_020527114.1:0-63234 GCF_003368295.1 Carassius auratus | reverse complement strand
TTACTGGGGTTGATTACAGTTGTAAAATGCTGCCTCTGAGATTTCCAATAGATGGGCTGCTGTCCACTGAAATTCAGCCAGTGAGCAGAAACATTATGATGACCAATTGATAAACTATCTTTTTTTAAAGTGGTGTGTTGCAACCAGTCTCTATGGAATCTAAGCATATATGCACTTTGGGAATAACTGTTTTTTAATCACTCTTAGGCCAACCAAGACATAAATCACTTTGTTTCTTTATCGCATTATAAAGCATTACATCACTTGATCAACAATGGATCCTCTGCAGATAGATTCCGTCAGAATGAGTCCAACAGCTGATTAAAAACATCCACAAGTAAAGCAGATGACTCCAGTCCATCAATTAACATCTTGTGAAGTGAAAAGCTGTGTGTTTGTATGAAAGAGATTCATCATTAAGGCATTTGAAGTTAAAACTTTCACTTTTACAAAATGTGTGTCGATTCTGTCACCCATAATATTGCTTCCTCCAGCAAACAAAGTCAAGCCCTTGTTGTCATCTCACATCCAAATCCACTGACACATTTGTTTAGAACTGTTTTTGTACTATTTCCACATGCCTAATCTGTTCATATTTCTCTCCTGATACAGTTGAGATGACATTTTCATGGGGAAAAAATTATATTATGAATTGATCCCATATTTTACCCATGACGCAATGGTTTTATGTTCAAAATGTCTTAAAAAACTTTTTTTTAATTCATAAAACATATACTAATATACTGGAGCCATGTTTTCCCCAGTTGTTTTGACTCTCATTATGATGGCACCTATTCACTGCAAAGGATCCACTGGTGAGCAAGTGCTGCTCAATTTTTCTAAATATGTTCTTAGATGTGAGATGTGTTTGAGTAAACTTATAGCAAATTTTCATTTTTGGATGAACTATTCTTTTTAAACCCCACAACATATTCCCCTGACAGCTAAGTCCTTTAAGTGCTATACAGAAGACGAAGAGCACAGAAGAGAACTTTTACTAATTTTATTCCCAGCACTTTTCACCGATGCGGTCAGGGTTCATCTAATCTATTTTAAATGACTGTAAATGGTAAGAGTAGATGCTGTATTTAGTTTGATTATTGAGTCAGTTTAATATTTTGGTGTTTTAATTCCACTGGAAATGTTTCCTGAGAGGTTACTAACTGATACCCAGGACACAACAGCATTTCGATCAGTTGTTGATATTATTATATTAACACAGAATTTAGATTCAAAACAGTATTTAGATTCATTTTGAACAGTAGAGTCTACTTTTATCCATCACTCATTGTGTCATTGTTGTGTCAAATTAAATATTACTGAGCTCTATTATGAAGCCAAAAACTCAACACTGCATTTCCATTCTGGCTTTCTGCCATTTCTTTAATGTAAAACTAGGATGATCCAGCGTCTTTGCTGGAAGCTGTTGAGGTCTGTCTCAGATATTTTCCCTAATCAAACCTGATGCATCGGACCGTTACCTACTAATCCAGATCGTGTGGCCCTCTACAGTGTAATACTGATCTCAGGACAACTTTACGCTGTCATTGTAAGCAGCAGCCGATTGTTCTGAAGGTTCTGATTACACGGCAGGACCATCTACAATGTCAGCAATCAAGTGCTAGATTGAAAAATACATTATTAATCACTCAGACATAAAAACTTTTAATTGACCAGGCAGCCTGCTGTTATTGATCTCTGTACATGTGTGAAAATCTCCATGAGCAAAATGGACCATAAATGTGTTCTGTGTGTGCTCACCGTACAAAAAGTGTGTACAGTAAAGTTTCTGCACACTGGATATTGTGTCATAGGCTTTGCTAGACCCCATTTATTTAATCTAACCCCCCTCAAATCTGTACCAAAATTCAGGCCTTTTTAAAAATATGTGACGTTTTCTAAAAAAACAGCAGCTACAGCAAGCTGTCTAAAATTATTTTACTGCAAATCCTTTGCTTAAACTAAACTTTGTTATATTAAGTATCATCTTTCCCTCAAGTCAATAGCAGATCACGGCATATGTAGGGCAATACTCGGCACGGAGCGCTGCCCCCACAAACAGTGCTCTACTTCTCTGTTCAACAAAACAAAATGCGACAAAAAATGCTACCTTTAGCTATATGAAAAATATTAGCATATATATTTTGGACCCTTATGTCTGGATTTCATTGTATTAGATAGAAAATATTGAACCAAGTCATATTTGCAAAAAAAAATTTTTTTTTTATTATGTTTTTAATAATTTTAACCAATTGCTCTCAAGGGCATTTTTAGTGGATGAAGTCAGCTGATGAATTTCACTGTATTAACTACTATAATAATAACATGTATAATACATGTATTATAATGACATGTACCATATATATAATATGTCTGTAATCACTATTATTATTCTTCTTTTTTTTTTTTTACATTAATACTTTTATTCAGCAAGGATGCATTCAATTGAACAAAATTGTATTAAAAAAAGTCACAGTTTCCACAAAAGTATTAAAAAAGCTTTTTTCAACACTGATAATAATAAGAAAATGTGGCTTTACAATCACAGAAATAAATTAAAAATGTTAAATATTTTCAAATAGAAAACAATTATTTTAAATTGTAATAATATTTCACAATATTACTGTTTTACTGTATTATTAATCAAATAAATGCAGCCTTGCAGTGAGCACAGAATATTTTTTTTTTTAAATGTACTAACATGATATATACATATGTGTGTGGGTGTATTTATTGCCAGTCAAGCAAGATTTGAACTCACAACCTCTCATACTGAAAGCAGGAAATACTCTTCTGACCCACATCAACACCCTGCACTTTATCTATCGACAATCTGTCCTACTGCACACAGCACTCTCACACTAGTCGGGTGGAGTTTGTGAAGTGCCTTATAAATGATTGAATGAGACCCTGCATGAGTTTCCATAAACCCAGAGAAAGCACAAGAAAGCAAATGCATGCTAACTGACGTCCATCTTACCCAGGCACTGACGACATTCTACATACGTAGCACTAAACACCAAAGCAGGTGTGCAGTCAGGTCTGAGGGTGTGTGTGTGTGTGTGAGAGCATGTCCTGCAGTATGAGCAAAAGAGAGGGAAACAGAGATGGGAAACGAAGAGAGGCTGGCAGACAAGTGTGTGAGTCAGAGAGCCCTTCTCCATATCTCCCTCCCACGCTTGCTATTTTTACAGTCTACCTCACAGCATCTTCAACCACTGCTTGGACATACACACACACATATATTTTGGGTATGATTGGCTGAGTTTGGCTATTTTGACCTGAATCTGCATACAGACATCTGGATATAGCCTAAATCTGTGTGTGAGAGGACACCAAACAACTCTGTCTGTCTGCCTCTCTCTGCTGTGATCACAGTGAATAATTTTTGCACACTATAATTAACTTGCATGGCTTCCTGTCTCCTCACTGTTGAGTGTGTCTGTGCACTGGTTTTTTGTGTACAGCACATTCGCTTGTCTGTGTACAGCATGTGTGTGTGTGTGGGTCTGTGTTTGTGTGCAGGTGAAAGCCACAAAATAACTGTAGTGCCACTATGACTCAATTTAAATGTGATATGATCACATGTGGAGTGGAATGACCTCAGGTCATCTTGTCATTTAGAATCTCTTAGCATCTGACAGAGAGAAAAAGAGACTTTGCTGATCGGTACACAAACATATGCAACCATGTCAATGCAATGTATAAGGGATAGTTCACCTAAAAATACAAATCATATTGACCAAAACCTGTATGAACACTGTGGAGCACGAAAGAAGAAATGCTGAAGAACACTGGTGTCCAAACTACTTTGAAACCCATTGCCTTTAAATGTAAAAATACATTTTTCAAAAATATCTTCTTTTGTGTTCCACAAGACAGCAATGTATGTTTTTATTTTGTGTGAACTATTCCTTTAATTCTCTCATATTTTAGTAATTTTAGTTTTGTAAATATACACTATTTGTTTTGCAAATATGTCTTTACAAATAAATGTGAAGAGCTCACAATGCTCAAGCTCTCATCAGATGTTACTAAAATGTGTGAGTGACTGCAGTGCTCTAATATGACTGCTTTGCCGCATTCACAAGCTATTCTTGACCTTTAGTGACCTCTATAAAATTTAAACCGCAAAAACAAGCCGTTAGTATCAGACAACAACACGACGCAGTCTGCGAAGAACGACCTTATAATGTCACTTTCAGCACCACGTTGGATGGACAGCAACCGTTGCGCTTTGGTTAAATACCTCGAGCACAGGAAACATCCAGTGTTGCACCCAAACGTGGCATGATACAATATCACATTTCTCTGTCTCACCTGATTCGTGGAGATCTGTGCTCGAGGGGGCACCAACAGCTGGATCGCGATGTGCAGCGCGGAGGTCAGCAGTCCCGCTACGATGGCCCAGGTGAGAGGCAGCGGAAGCATGCTGTAGGTAGCAAAGAGCGTGAAGAGCACGTACCCTATCCCATCCCCGAGCAAACCGTAGCCCAGTCCCGTCGCAAGGATCTGCGTGGCCATGGCGACCCAGGTCACCGCTCCGCTGTACTGCAGGTAACCGTGCGAGCTTGTGTCTTTGCGTACCACCACCAGAGCGCAGATGACCACCTCGATGCCCGTGAAGAAGCCGAGCAGCATTCCTTTGATCGGGTCCATCGGTGTGGACGCCAGGGTCAGGTGCAGCACGAGCAGGGTCAGCTTGGTCACCACGTCCAGAATGTTCATGACCACCACCGACTTCCGTCGCTGGCCCAGGAAGTAGCGCTGGTACAGGCGCTCGAGGTCCCTGGACTTGAAGGCGTAGCGCAGCGTGGGGAAGATGACCCCGCGGTACGTGTAGCCCCAGCTCAGAAAGAAGTCGGAGTTGCTGGGCGCGCAGTCGATCTGCAGGAAACCCAGGTCGCTGCTCGAGCGCTCGGGGAAGACTTTAGTACCACCGTTATTGTGCCGGTCGCTCACCGAAGTCCTGCCGGCGGACTGCTTGCGCGAGCCCTGTGCGTGAGGCTCGTCCGGTGAGACGGGTTTAGGGCTGTGCTCGTGAATGAAGCGCTGCTCGGTGATGTGTCGCACGGCGTTCTGCCAGAGCAGGCGCTTCGGTCGGTTCCCGTTGTTGTTGCTGGGGGTCTTGTTGATGGTGTACAGCTCCTCGCTCGCGCTGGAACAGCGAACCTCAGACAACTCCATTGTTCCTAACGCGGTTCTATTTACCCACGCGCGTTCCCAGAACAGAGAAAGCGAAGACGAGCAGGTGTGTGAGAGGAAGAATGAAGGCGAACCGAACGGATAGTGGAGAACGCATCGGGACAAGGAGACTGGTCCCACGGCAGCTGCCGCTCATCATCATACGTCTTGTCCTCCGTGAACGTCAGAGCGATTCGGTTGCGCTGGCTCGTGCCATTTGGCTGCGCATCACTACAGCATGGCATGCGCCCGCTGGCATGCTGAAAAACAGAGCATCTTAACGCGGTCTGACGAAGAAAATGCCCCCCGTTGTCTGCGCTGCCGCAGAAGGTCTTGGTGTGGCTCTTTTCTCTTTAACGTAACCAAAGTGCACATACAATGTTAAGAGTCCTTTTCACAACACCATCCCGCGGTACAGTCCAGTCTTTTACTATATGTGCGTCTTCTGTGGTAGCCTACGTTTTCCCCTTAAGAACTGTCTTCAGGAATCTTTATCATATCCAGAAGTGAGCTTTGGGTTGGAGGGGTGTCGAGAAGACATTCCTCTTTGTCAGTTTTGGGGGTCTACAATAGCACAACCGATCGCGAAGGATATGGAGTGATGAAATCCAAGAATAATATCACATAAAACAAACAAACAAGCAAGCGAGCAAGGATAAACTACAGAAATGTTTGTATCAGTCAGTGATGATTCAGAAAGCTTCTGTGATGTTATACAGAAGCATTCAGTGCGTCCGCGCTCATCTGGTGGAGATGGTATTTACACTGAGCTAAAGAGAGAAGGGAGGGTGTGTGTGTGTGTGTGTGCGTGTGCGTGTGTGTGTGTGACTTAGTCCTCCCGACGTCACGAGCTCCTTGCCTCTTTTTCCTCCCCGTGCGCAGCTTTTGTTTCGGTCCTGAGCACCTCAAATGAACGCGCGCTGTCAGGACAGTGGGGGAACACAAAGCATTTAAGAAAATAATTTAGGCTATGTTTGCGTTCAAAAAAAGAAAATAGATCAGTTTAACAAAAACCAAAATGAACACTGAGATGATTATTCATTTATTATTAATAACACACTATAGGCATAAATAATACCAATAAAACTATAGAATAGCCTAGCTATATATGGCTCCTCTTTGCACAGAAAGCCAGAACTTCAAGGATTTATAAACATTTATTCACAAAACCCCCTTTGGTCATACAGCCATGAAAAATATCTCAATATCACTAAGTCGCATCCTTCTGCTTCTAAAACAAAAACCTGAAGGACTTTTTTCCACTGTGCCTTCATCATTGGTAGCCTACCCTCAATGACTGGAATCAAAACAGAAACATTTGTACTAATTTTAGGCATATTCATTTAATTAAAAAGTAGTCTACCAAACGCTTCAGCCACTTTTTTCTATTACTTTCAGCTAATTTATCTATGTCATTTCTTTTAACATCTTAAATTGGATTATGCATTGTTAATGAATTTTATTCACATTTTGATGTTATTTATTTTTGTTCCAATTTGTCCTCATTCTATTTTCCAAGAGTAGGCTACAATATCTGTCTAACTGCCGTCGTTTTCAATAAGAAGGCGCGACCGGTAAAAATGGAGATTAAACAAAAAAAACGAAAAAATCGAATATTATTAAAGTTATAGGTCTATTGCGATTGATTTGATCATTTTTATAGAAATTCTCAAGATATTTTTAGCAACGTAACCGACTTAGCTCGAGTGGCTTTACCGTGACTCATCGGCTATTTGTCTTTTTCAAATATTTTACAGCGCGAGACATTAACCGCTGCTGATCAAAGCGGGCCGACTGCGCCTCGCGACTGACTCATCACATCCCCCGCTCGCGCTGCCGGCTCTTTTTCAACGGGTGTGGGATTGTACCACACGACACTACTTTCCAGGAGTTTCTCTATGCGTTGCTCACTTCCTTACTTTTTCTGCTTGCTCTAAAAAAAGAGGGATGATAAACTGCAACAGGAAACTCGCTCACCAGCTGCTCACGGCCTCCGCTGTTACACTCATTCAGCTCATAAAAATCAGTGAATCAAATCTAGCTGATATAAAATAAGTGAATCAAGTCTACCTACATTAATACCAGGCTTGGTCATGGTCCTGCAAAACCCCTTCTAGCTCCTATCATCCCTAACGGCAGACCCCTTATCCAACTTGAAGAGTGACTTGGCAAAATTAATGTTAACATATAAAACTGGGGGTCCTTGTCTAACAGTTTTGGTTTTGCATTAAATGCTGCCCACAAAACAATCAAAACCATGACTCATTTCGAAATTGTTCACTTAAAGATAAAAATGCTATCACCCTTTACTCAACTTTATGTTAATTCAAACCTTTCTTTTGAGAAACCCAAATGGTAAAGTTTATCAGAATGTTGATGCTTTTCTCCATAATGAAAGCATGCAGTGGAATGCAATTAGCCTAAGCACCAAAGAGCACAAAAATACAGTAAAAGTATGATTAAACTAAACAACTCAGGCATCATATTACAAGTTATCTGAAGTCAGCTTTGTTTGGAGGAGCAGAAAGGAATACATGCCATATACATTGTATATTTAAACATGGCATGTTGTTGTGATCAGTTTTATAAGACCAATACTGACGTCAAATTGGTGTCTTTCTAGTGCCAAGTTTGAACATGCTCAAATTTCCTCAGAAGAAAAAGTCATGCAGGTTTGGAATAACATGAGGGTGAGTAAATGTTGACAGAATCTGTCATTCCATTGAAGTTCTTCTGGGGTTTCTGTTGGCCAAACATCAACTCACCATCAAACCAGTGTCTGATTTATCTTTATTTACATACTGTACACCACAGTGAAAAAGCTTAGGGTTGTCACAAAGATGCAAAGATGCATCTAGTTCTCATAGGCTGCATTTACTGTATCTTAAATACAGTAAAAAGTAATATTGTGAAATATAATTACAATTTAGGATTTTGCTTTCTACGTTCAATGTAAGTACTTTATTCCAGCCAAGCAGAATTTCCAGCAGGCATTACTCCAGTCACATGATCCTTCAGAATATATATATGCCTTTAATTATGATAAGACAATGGGGGGTGAGTGGGATTGGGAAAGGCCCTCAAGCCTGTAATGCAACAGCATCATGCATCATTCCACTTACTCACTAGGCTATCGGTGCCAACATTGTTCAGAAATCTTTTTAATATGCAGATTTAAAACATCAAATTATCATATGATTAATATTTTTGTGGAAACTACAATACTGCCCCGAACTTTTGCACTGCATATGTCACATTGGAGATACCACATAAATTCACAATCATTCATATGTTTGTGAGATATGAGGACTGCTGAAAATATTTATGAAGTACACACTGCAAAATACAAAACATAAGTAAAACGTGAGGAGTGCCATATGCATGTCTGAGGATGTCTTGCTGTATATAACAGCGTCACAATGTGTTTGAATGTTGTTTGCATTTTGTGCAATCTGAGGTGGAGGAGGATGTTTCTGTCAGGATGAGTGATGTGTGTGGGCTTAATACTGATTATACTGCACTGTAAAACCCGACAAGTTAACTCATCTCAAATCGTTTGAGTAAACCGATTGCCTTGACTGTAATACCCGACAAGTAAACTTTACTCAAACAGTTTGAGTAAACAGATATCCTTAAGTTATGTTAACTCAAACCGTTTGAGGAAACCGATTGCCTTAAACCGTTTAAGTTGAAAAAAACTAACAGTTATGAGTACTCTGAACTTAATTCAGTTGAGTTCACTGAAAGAAGATATACATTGCAATTAAGTGATTAAGTGATTAATTGAGCTTTAGTGATGAACACCTGCTGTTAACAAACAGAATCACTGAAGAAAAGAGAGAAAGGAACAACAGCTGACTTCAGACACAGCCTCACTCAAACCTGACAAGTTATGTTAACTCAAACCATTTGAGGAAACTGATTGCCTTAAACCGTTTAAGTTAAAAAAACTAACAGTTATGAGTACTCTGAACTTAATTCAGTTGAGTTCACTGAAAGATGTACATTGCATTCAAGTAATTAAGTGATTAACTAAGTGCTGATTGAGAATTAGTGATGAACAGCTGCTGTTAACAAACAGAATCACTGAAGAAAAGAGAAACACAAGAACTACTACAACTGACTTCAGACACAGCCTTAGATGAAATCAACTGAAATAAAATACATGAAATCTCTCAAGATCTGATTAAACAACCCCACAAACAGCATCACCAGCTCCACTTATTAATAACCAGACTGACTTTATTTCTGTCAGACGTCTACAGAAGATCTTATTGAGAATGAACTAAGGTTTAGATGTTGATTTATTGTTTCATTTGAAGTAACCATGTTAGAGATCAGTGTTTGCTTTAGTTGGGCTCTTGACCCTTGATTTCTGTCTTAGTCTTTTCTCTGGCTGTTATAACCGTGTGTTTCTAAAACACATTTGTTGTATCTCAAAACCCCAGAAGAAATGCCATCAGGTGTTAACCTGTACCTAGGTGTAGGTTGTTATACTTTATAAAGGTGATGGTAATATTCATTATTATTCACAGTTATTGATCCATGCGGAGTCTAATCTCTGGTGTGTAATTAGTAGAAGTGGACCTAGTAAAAATGACACTAAGAGCCAGTGATTCTGTAATATTAAATTAATATTAAAATGACTTCATAAACATTTTGTAGACATACTTTTGTCTTCTATGCCAGTAACTGGTCAAACACAGACATCAATTATCAGAATATGAACCTCTACAATGGTGACAAAAAAACATGCTGCAATGCATGCTGGGTACTATTGTAGAACAAAACTCATCCATGGCTCCCAGCATGCTCTGCAGGATTTTTTTTTTTTTTATGGTCACCATTGTTGAGGTTCATATGCTGATTATTGATGTCTGTGTGTGACTAATAGACACCATAGAAGTCCACACTGTTTGAAAAGTCTTTGTATTAACGGATTATCACAGAACCACTGGGTCTTAGGATACATAACACTTTTTTCATCAGAGATTACACTTCTTATGAATCAATAATTGATGATTATCACCAATATAAAGTATAACAACCTACACCTAGGTACAGGTTAACACCTGATGGCATTTCTTCTGGGCTTTTGAGTTACAACAAATGTGTTTTAGAAACACACGGTTATAACAGCCAGAGAAAAGACTAAGACAGAAATTAAGGGTCAAGAGCCCAACTAAAGCAAACACTGATCTCTAACATGGTTACTTCAAATGAAACAATAAATCAACATCTAAACCTTAGTTCATTCTCAATAAGATCTTCTGTAGACGTCTGACAGAAATAAAGTCAGTCTGGTTATTAATAAGTGGAGCTGGTGATGCTGTTTGTGGGGTTGTTTAATCAGATCTTGAGAGATTTCATGTATTTTATTTCAGTTGATTTCATCTAAGTCTGTGTCTGAAGTCAGTTGTAGTAGTTCTTGTGTTTCTCTTTTCTTCAGTGATTCTGTTTGTTAACAGCAGCTGTTCATCACTAATTCTCAATCAGCACTTAGTTAATCACTTAATTACTTGAATGCAAAGTTTTAAAACTTACATGGTTTAAATCAAGGCAATCTGTTTACTCAAACGATTTGAGTTAAGTTAACTTGTCGGGGTTTACAGTGTGCTAATTATGTGAACTGAGGAACTAGTGAAGGCATGAAAAAGACACAATGTCATTTGAGTGTTTATGCAAGAAAAGCATCACAAGTTTGGGTAGGAATTGAATAAAACTGAGTCCCGTTTTTCATGGTTAAGTCTGTGAATTGCACTGTTATAGAACAAAGCCTGTGTGTGAGTGCCTATTTGTAAATTTTGGTGGTTCAATGTTTGGTTTCTAATTAAAGTGTGACATTTTAGATGATCCCATTGAGGTGCAAGGGTCAGATCTCTTTTTCTCATTCTCTCGGTTTAGTTAAATGTGAATCAGATGAGAACAGGTCAACATCATGGCTTTTATCTCAAAATCAGAATATTAAAATGTTTTTGAAGGATCATGTGCCACTGAAGACTGAAGTAAATATTGCTGGAAATTTAGCTTTGCATCACAGGAATAAATATCATTTTAAAACATACAAATAGAAAAATAATATTTTTAAATTGAAATATTATTACTATATTTCTGATCAAAGAAATGTAGCCTCACTGAGACTTAAAAAAAAGAAAACACAAACATAATTGTATTAAACAATATTATGGTTAAGCACAAATTCTACTGTAAATGCAGTTTTATAAATCACTTTTGATATATAACAGCTGATTAATATCAGCATAATTTTAATGTGTGACCTTTTAATGTGTTGTATGTAATTGAGTCATCAGTGTTCCTATGTTTCAAATGCCTTTGTTATTGCAAACATTCATGTTAATTGATTCACTTTATAGGGAACTGGGGAGTGGAACGATCCACTCATTCTTCTCAAATTCACCTCACACCCCTGTGCGTGTTAAAGCGTCTTGATTACAGCAATTATTGGCAGAGATCATTGCTCAATGCAAAGAAAGACATCACTGACATGGCACACATCTCTCTCTATGTCTGCCACTCTCTCATCCTCCATCAGGCCGGCTGCTGAATAAGTGATTGAGAAGATCAGGAAAAAGGGAGGCTGCAACACACACATCCAGACACAACTCACACACTCACAACCTGATCACAGCGAAGAGGAAACCTTCACTAGAATAGCCATTGAAAAAAAGACACAGAAAATACATTAGCGCTTCTGCAGAAAAAGCATTACCACACACACACACACACATACTGTGGCTCTGAGTGTTCGGGCTCAGATAGGCATGAAGGACATTCTATATTCAGCAGACACATTTGCGTAATTATAGAATCTCTGCCTGGAAAGACCAGGTGCTGCCTGTGTTAGGTGTTTAATTTGAGTTTATCATGGTCAGGGTGTTTAAAATTAAATGCTTGGTCATAGTTTAATTCACTCTCCTTAATGTCATTGAGTCTCTCTGGTTACACACATACACACAAAACCCAAAAAAGCAGATTACCTTTCAACAAACCTTTATGAAATTTGCTTGCAGGTAAAATACCTTCTTGTCTCTACCCCAAAAAACACAGGACAGCAGGAGGCAGTAGAGAGCAGCCATCCAAATCTCTCTCTCTTACACACACCCACACACACACACACACACACAGTACATTTACATACATCTTTATACTGTAAAAACTTTACATTTGCTTTCTGCGTTTTTACATTCAACAAAAAAGTATGAATTAAAAGCTATATATGCACACACACACACACACACACACACACACATATATATAGATAGATAGATAGAAAACAGTTCTTTTAAATTGTAACAGTATTCCACAATGTCAAATATATGCAGCCATTTGTGAGCATAAAAGTATTACCAACCCCAGAACCATCTTCGAAAAACATTTAGTGCCTTAACTATTACTTTGTCATCGTATTTTTCTTGTCATATTTGTGTCAGCAATGTTTTAACTTCAATTATTTAATTATAATCAATAGGCGCCATAATGTCTCACCTTCATTTTTGACAAAAAAAAAAAAAAAGTTAAAACATTTGTCAGAATTTCATTAACAAGCCACACAATCTTGAAAGTAAAACAACCTTTGAAATGTGAATAACTTTTTCCTTTGATTTCTAACAAGGTTGAAGGTCCCAAAATAAATGAGAAACCAGAGAAAGAAACCAAGTTGTTAGAACTTAAGTTCCTATAATTCCACCCACATTTCTGCTTACATGCTGTCTTGTGAAGGCTTGCATGTGTTTGCTTGTGTGTTGTCTGTGTATGTGTGTTGGATTCAGCCACCTGTCAGCCCATTCTGCTGTTGATGTTTTAGGTTCCAGAACTGTGGGAGTGATCCATAAAATTCAGCCCCAGAGTCCAGTGCTGTTCACACATGCTGCCGTTACTATGAGAGACATGAAAAAGTAGACAAAAAGCAAGCAGAATATCAAAGCAAACAAAAAGACTACAGATAATTTAATACATATAGCTGTGTCCCTCTCACCTGCTTCATAATTAACAGTTCCTCTTCTATTTTTATAGCTTGACTTCGATGCACATTGCTCTTTCATTTAGCCCTTTCAACTTTTATTTTGAGTTTCCCTTTCAGAGACAGCCAATATTCAATATACAAAATGTGTGTGAGAGAGAGATACAGTGCCAGTGTTTCACAGCATGAGAGAGTACACTTAACACAACTATAAATAATGAAAACTTTCCATATCAAATTGGTTCTGTTCATAACCCGCAGTAGAAACATAATCCTAAACAGAATAACTCTAAAAATAGAAGTGTAAATGAATAAGAATATAAAAATATATTTAAATGTAAATTTAAACTATTATTCAATTGTTTGTGGTTGATAAGATTATTTAAATTAGTGCTGTCAAATGATTAATCATGATTAATTGCATCCAAAAGTTTTAATTTACACACACACACACACACACACAGAAACCACCACCTGTATATATGTATATATATACATATATACAGTACAGACCAAAAGTTTGGACACACCTTCTCATTCAAAGAGTTTTCTTTATTTTCATGACTACACTTCAGTCACACTGAAGGCATCAAGAGCTAATTGACCAAGAAGGAGAGTGATGAGGTGCTGCGCCAGATGACCTGGCCTCCACAGTCACCGGACCTGAACCCAATCCAGATGGTTTAGGGGTGAGCTGGACCGCAGACAGAAGGCAAAAGGGCCAACAAGTGCTAAGCATCTCTCGGGGAACTCCTTCAAGACTGTTGAAGACCATTTCAGGTGACTACCTCTTGAAGCTCATCAAGAGAATGCCAAGAGTGTGCAAAGCAGTAATCAAAGCAAAAGGTGGCTACTTTGAAGAACATACAATATGACATATTTTCAGTTGTTTCACACTTTTTTGTTATGTATATAATTCCATATATAATTCCACATGTGTTAATTCATAGTTTTGATGCCTTCAGTGTGAATCTACAATTTTCATAGTCTTGAAAATAAAGAAAACTCTTTGAAAGAGAAGGTGTGTCCATATATATATAGAAGTCTCATAGGCTCAGCAAAGCTGAATTTTTTTGATCAGAAATAAACTATAAACAGTAATGTTGTTGTGAATTATTATTACAATTTAAAATGACTTAATATTTAGTATTATATTCTTCTCGTATTTGTGCTGCATGATTCTTCAGAAAGCATTCTAATACGCTGATTTGCTGATCAAGAAACATTTCTTATTATTATCAATGTTGAAAACAGTCATGTTGCTTAAAATATTTATTTAAAAAGAGAGAGAATTTTGTAAGACTTTTTGATGAATAGAAAGTTGAAAAGAACAGCATTCATTATTTGAAAGATTTTTGGTAATGCTGTAGGTAATGCCTACGGTTGCAGGTAATTTGACACTAATATAATACAAGTTATTTCATAATAGGAAATAACAATATTTCTGAAAAAGAAGCCTTCCCACTGGGATATTAGATAATATAAAATGCTCTGGAGGGAAAACTTGATCTTCAGCACACATGTCCAGGCCTCCAGGGTCACCATTTCTGTTCCAAACAGGTCAGCTATTTAGAAAGATATAACACACACACACACACACACACACACATATATACTGTATATATATATATATATATATATATATATATATATATATATATATATATATATATATATATATATATATGTATGTATGTATACATATATATTCCTGAACAGCACATTTCATTTTCTCTACAATCTCTTCTTAATAATATTCACAATCTATTCCTTTGGCATGAAATATGATTGACAGTTCCACAAGTACATTAATAATGCTTCACGAAAACCACATCTCAGAGTCTTAAGCCTGAATTTTGATCCCTCACTTTTCACACTGTACTGTAGATTAGAACACAGGCAGATGCGAATTCGTTTTTATCACTTCAAGTTAACTGCGTATGGTTTTTAGTCATCCAAAACAGAACAGTTCTTTACAGAAGCTCACAATTCAGTGGGATTTTGTATTCATGGTTTGAAACCCTATCTACAAAACACTTCATATTTATTTCACATAAGAAATTAATGCTTTATCCATGATATAAAACCTTATAAAAATTAATAAAAGTGTTTCAGTCATGAGTTGTTAACATTGCATATATACATGTCACGTTCCTAGACAATTTTAATATATAAAACTAATGTTGTCCGTAACATTCTAAAGCCCTGTACACAGTGTACGATCTATATAAGTCTGATTGCTGCTCATCAGACTGTATGAACATGTTTATGATATGTTTGGTGTCAGTGAGCTGGATTTACATTTGGTAATGAAATGGTGACTTGTATTGACTTGTATTTGACCAAGACTTGTATTAAAAATAAAATATAGTGGGGAAAGGATGTGGTGGTGTGTATCAAGTGGTTTGTTGTCATCACACTAATTGCAATCATTTACAACCCTCAAACTGTTCCAAACCTGTATGAGTTCCTTTGTCATTGGCTACCAGCAACTGTTTATTTACCAACATTCATTAAAATATATTCTTTTTTGTTGAAAAGAAGACAGAAATTCATACAGATTTGGAACAACTTGCCCCAACTTTTGGGGGGAAATATCCTCATAATGGTTCTTCATTGGACAGTTGTAAATCGTTTGTGGCTTAACACATGACACTAAAGATTTTGGATCACAGGAATCTATTAGGATTGACAAAATTTGTCCAAATTATGGCTAAAATAATACAGTATGCACCAGGCTTCACATGTGGGAAAATCAAATTAAGTTAATATTAAGAATTATGCTAAAATTATGAATTGACTTCCTTTACATGGTCTCAAATATTGGATAAAAATATATAAAAAAAATTAAATATATTTATATTTATATTTAAAATTATATTCAATGAGAAAAAAAAGAAGGTAGGGGATGATTTTCTCCAGATTTGGTTGGACATTGAAAAGGTTTTGATGAAAGATTATGAAGGCAAGCATTGCATGCAGAGTGCACCAAAGAATTCATCACAAAAACAACAGGAACATAGTAAGTAGCAGTCACGGTTCATTTCAATGTTATGCTGACTCTAAAAGCATGACAAGTTTTAGAATATCATGACAAATACAGTCATGGCCAAAAGTATCAGTACACTTGGTAAATATGATCAAATGAGGCAATGAAAATTAATCTGCATTGTTAATCCTTTTGATCTTTTATTTTAAATAAATAAATAAATCACAAAATCAAAACTTCCATTGGATATTAAGAATTTAAATTGGAGGAAAATATAATTATGAAATGAATGTTTTTCTCAAATACACATTGGACACAATTATCGGCACCCCTAGAAATTCTTTAGAGTAAAATATTTCTGAAGTATATTCCCATTCATATTCCCATTTCGAGCACTCCAGGGCGATTATGAACATGAAATTATTCAGCTATTGCTTCCTGTTTCACAGAAATATGAATAGGAGGGAAAACAAAGCCCAAATTCCCTTAATCATCCATCAAAATAAGAATAACCAAAGTTTATATTTCTAATGTGCACCAAAAGAAATTTGAGCTTCACAAATTAGTGAAATGGTTTTATGAAAAGAGCTTGAGCAGTGAAAATTCCCATTTCCACCATCAGGGCAAAAATTCTGAATTTCCAATCAACAGAAAATGTTGAAAACTGCCTGAAAGAGGACGTGTGTCTATATCGTCCTAATGCACCACGAGGAGAAGAGCTGCATAGCTAAAGACTCTCAAAATACCACTGATGGAGAACTGAAGAAAATAGTTGAGTCTTGGGGTCAGAGTTTGGGAGGATTTCAAGAAAAATTCTCCCTGCTCATCCAAAAACAAACTCCAGCATATCCAGTTATCAGACATAACTGGAACTTCAAATGGGATTTGCTTCTATGGTGAGATGAAACTAAAAAAATTAGCGTTTTAGCACCAAACACTCAAGATGGGTTTGGTAAACACAGGGATAAAAAGTACCCCATGTGTAAAACGAAATATTCTGCTTTATTTTTGATGGTGTGGGCCTATATTTCTGCTGGAGGTCCGGGGAATCTTGTTCAGATAAATGGTATCTTTGATTCTATCAAATACCAACAGATAAAAAAATCTAAACATGAAGGACTCTGTCAGAAATCTTATAATGACCATGTTTGGATCTTCCAACCATACAATAATCCAAACACAAACCTCAAAAAATGGGTCGCTGGGCACAAAACCAAGCTTCTGCTATGGCCATTCCAGTCCTCTGACCTGAACCCTACAGAAAATGAGTGGGGTGAACTGAAGAGGAGAAGTACCCACATGGAGCTGGGAATCCAAAGGGTCTGGAGTGATTACGGATGAAGCAATGGTCTCTGATCTCTTGTCAGGTGTTCTCTAACCTCATCAGGCATTATAGAGTTATAATAATGTTTATTGGGGCTTCTCAGACATTTTATAAAATAAGATGCCCAGCAATCCAGAATTTTAATTATTAATAATTTTAATTTTAGTAATTATTTCATTTTGAATCATCGTGTAGGAGTCTATTTTTTTTTCTTGTCAGGGTTTTGAGAGAATGTTCAGAAGTCTCTCTCAATTGCAAATATCATGAGTGTGTCTATTACGCAATCAATCCATGCATCGATTCTGACCGAAGACACTGAATAGACATTGCGCCTAAATGCTAGTTGGTGAAAAATGTCAAACCCCCCTGGAGACAGAAAAAAATCAAACTGTCTATTTTTCTCTAACACAAACAGTTCTATGGGTCAATATTGATCTGAAGCTCAGTGTGAAGCTTGAATGTGGAAAACTGAAAATCCTTAAAAGGTGGACATGTTTTGTATGTATAAAAAATGGGTATACAGGTATGGATTAAAAAAATACTTCTGTGCGTTTTCAAAGCATAATAAAGAAAAAGCACAATAAGGATGGAAAACAACAGCATTTACCATTGCGCCATTAGAAACGATTTTGACTCTGAAATTGCTAGTAAATTTCACAATTAATAACAAAAAATGCCAAGTAACAGTAAATTAAATGTAAAATATTGAAGGAAAGAAAGAAAGCTTCAAAGTATACAATGTTTATTTATCCTCAAGTTGTTCCAAACATTATTTCTTCCCTATTTTTTGATGCCTCATTTCTCTTATACGAGTGTAATGGGCTGTCAAAATAAAAATGGCCAAAAAAAAGTATTATAAAAGTACGAATTGTGCAATATATTCCAAGTTTTCTAGAGCTACACAACAGAGCTAAATTATTTTGTTATAATCTGGAAATTAAAATAAAGTTATTCATAACACTGAATTACTTTTATTTTCTACATATATACAAGAAATAATATGCAAGTTTCACACAGATTCAAGTATTAAATTAATGTCTTCAGACTGAGTAAGAGAATAATAAGTAGGAGTATGTGTGGGTTTGTCAGAATCTGTAAGTAGCTGAAAAATAATATACTACATCCATTAACTTAATTTTAAGTTTAAAATTCACATATACAAAACAAAAGTGCATATTTTAGGTGCAATCACTGCATTGCGTGTGTGTGTGTGTGTGTGTGTGTGTGTGTGTGTGCATGCAATATTCAAATAACAACTTAACTGAATGACTGGCAAACCAGCTGCCATTTGTGCACACACACACACACACACACACACACAAAACATTACTCAATCAATCAAACTGCCCAAACTTTCATGCTTCGTTAAACCACCAATATCAATGAGGCAGAAAACATTTTGTGTGTGTGTGTGTGTGTCTGGTCGCAGAAAGACATCACACAGATTTGATAGAGATTATTGGTGAAATAGGATTATTTAGCCAGCATTTCAATAATTATTATGCAAATGTTTGCATCTGTAGATGCTAGAGCTGTATCAAGACAGTTTGTGCCCCAGTATTTCTGTTTCCCTTAGCTCATTGTGACAACCCACGATACAATGTAAACACGCCTAGTTACAGAGAATTAAGCATGAGAAAGTAAGTGATTCAGACTGTATGTGTGTATTTTCAGTGTTTTAACAGATGTTTGGATAAAATGGACCTTAATCACACATAATTCCAGTAAAGCAAAGGTCTTATATTAACACTGCGTATTTTCTCTCTCTCTCTCTCTCTCTCTCTCAGACACACATGCTCAGGTCCTCAGAGCTAAAGCTGTTTGACTGGATGGATTCAGCTTATCCTAATATAATCCAGTTATACACAGGAGGTCTGACACAGGCAGACATTACAGTGCTTTGTATTATTATTCATTATGACTACTGTAAATGATCGGATTCTACCAATAATATGTCATAATGAAGTGGCGGGTTTATGTAACAACAAAGACATAAAAGCCATTTGCCCTTCATTTCATCAGTATTATCTTTTAAAATGAGTATATAAAGGGTTTTTTAACCTAAAACTTTATACATGTGCTCTGATGTTTAAAAAAAATCAAGACAATGGATGCAGAGTTCAAAGACATTGTTCACCCCGAAATTAAATGATAATTTACTCACATTTCATATCATTCTAAACCTAGAATTAAGAAATTAATAAGACTTCAATGTAGGCATGTGACATTCTCATTCAGTTACAATGAATAGGAACAAAAACATTTATGGTTCGAAAAAGGTCACAAAAGCCTCATAAAAGCGTTTTTTTATGACTATATTCCATGTTTTCTGACTGAAATGATACAATAACAAAATGTCAAATGTATTCACTGATAATCTTTCCTTCCAGTGGACCATTAACTGGTGATTGGGACCAAATAATTAGGCTAAGTATTGAAGTTGAACTCAAGAAGGGAAACTATCAAATTCCTGAACAAATAAATGAGAGCACTTTTTATGAACCAGATTAAATGCTTAGTTGAAAATATTTGACAAAAAAAAAAAAAAAAAAAAAAATTATTGGTATATAGCACAAATGGGTCCAGGACTGCTAAGTAGTGCCTATGGGTATATACGTTGAACAATATACAAAAAAATAAAAATAAAAATCAACTAAATAAACAAATAAATAATAAATATACAGCCTAATAGAAATGAATATGTTATTACTTTTTTAATTCAATTTAAAATAAACGACACACCTAAAAGTACAGTATAGTGAGAAAACAATAATCATTTAACATAAAAAAATGGAATCTTTTCCAAAAAAGAGATTTTACACATTTATTTTTCATAGTGTAACTTGGGTTTTTATACATTAATTTAGCTGCATTTAAAAATTTAGGATGGAGATCATTTGCATGAGGAATATCATAACTGGGGGTCCATGGTACCTAAAAGATTGAAAAGCCCTGGAATAAACTACAATATGATTATTCTAAGTTGCATTTTAAATAGTTTTTGCTAAAGGTCCTGTTCATTGAACAGGCCTTGGAAAACCAAGCAACAAAATGTCTCTTGCAGAGTGCCATAGAAAAAATACAAGGTCACATTCATTACAGAGTAAAATGATACCAGTTTTTTTTATTATTATTATTATTTTTTTTTTTCAGTTGATCTACTCCTTTAAAAAGAAATTGAGAGTAAAAATAATCTGGCAACATGCCATGCAAAATTCCGACAGCGGTAATAGCTCTTTTAATGACTTTTTAATCGACCAACCTACACATACACACACTCTCTCTCTCACACAAACATACACACTCACTCACTCTCTCTCTCTCTCACACACACACACACACACACATACACACACACACACGAGCAGTTCATTAACCTAAATCAAAAGCAACTGAGATTGCCCTGTTTATTAATTTTAGAAGCTGGATGGGAGAGCAGATAATATTCACACAGACTTCCAGAGACCTCTTATTATGATACAACATAACAAAGCAAACAACTTCTTTCTCCTGCCCACCTGTTCCACTCAGTGAATCCCAGCAGCGTGTGCTGTGTTTTTATTTTTTCAAACTCGACGCTCCTCTCTTCTCAGCGCCGCGCGACTATAACTTCCGCGTTGGCGTGTCCCGACGTCACGCGGAATGTGAAGCAGGAAACGCGGATGTGTTGCGCTTAATCTGCATCTACAGGTATTCACACACAACTCTCTTTCTTTACTTTTTGCATTCTTAACAACACAAGACGACGTACTGCTATTTTTAATCATGTGTTTTAAAAGCCGTCAGTTTAACCTCGGTGACTGGTTCTGATAGGATTCGCTTAATCCGTATGTGTGTGTGTGTATTTGTATGTGTGTGATCCAGACGTGTTCCGATCCATATGTCAAACCCAGCCCCCCTTTCAAGCTGATCTGATCCAAACGCAGTGCATCGGGCGCGGGTTGGACGAAACCGAGTGGAGGAATGCCTACCGGTAAGACCCCCGAACCCGAGCACGAGCCGGTCACAGCCTCAGCCCTCTGTCATTAACTTAAGACGGTTTATGCTGCAAATGTTGTGCTGTAGTGTGTATGTGAAAATGATTCAGTGTCATTAGCCTACTGGGGTTCTGCTGATCTCAGCTCTTCTCTGCTGCTTCTGCATCAATAGAAAAAAAGCACAAAAAGTACTAAATGGTATTGCCATTGTTTTGTTTTCTTCTAAGTATACAAAATTGGTATTCAGAGTATTCAAAATATTCTGGATCTGTTTTGGTAACTAACCTAGATACATGAAAATGCGAATCATTCGGTAGTTCCATGGTATTCCCAGAGTTCACACAGTCATTGACAATGCAGTCTTTTTCACCCATGATCCCATGCAGGACAATGAGTCACGTTAGGCTCTGTCGAGGCGTTGGCACTGATGCCATAGACCTTGACAGCAGGTTGCACTGGCATGTGATTTAGTGTCAGCATAAAATCCTACTCCGCAGGGTCCAAGATGGACATCTTATGTAATTGATTTGGAGGTCTCTGATTTTAATGTTCCTGAAAAGCATATGAAAGTCTCCTGAAACCAAGTGAATTTGTTATGCTTCCTTCTTTAGTGTTATTTTAGAATCATTACGATTCAATTGTAGTTTTTATTATTATTTTGAATTCGTTTTTCACACATTTTCTGTTATTTTAGCATACAAAGTTAAACTAAATAACACAGTTTCTATCTATCTATCGATCTTTCTTTTTTTTTTATTGGTGTTTAGTTTGATTTGATTTTTGTCACCCATTTAGGTTGATATTTATGGTATTTGTGATTTGTTCTTTACTTTGGATTTTGTTGTGGTTTTTATTTAAGTTTAGTTTGGTATTTGCAGAATAGTTTGGTGTTTAATTGGTCTGTTTTTGGGGGGATATTTGTTATAAGATTATTTTGGTGTTGTTGGATTTAAAGTCAGTATGAAACATAATTGGGATCACTTTTTTTCTTCTATTGTGACATATCTGTTTGAATTCTTCAGTATCTGTTTGAGGCACATTTAAAGCCACACTGAAAAACATTCGCTCACATGTGACCACATGTACTGTAAGTTTATTCTATATTTATTAAGCAAGATGTGACAACTTTTGTATTTTATGTCAACATTCACATTTCACTTTACCACAACATAGTCCTTCCCACTTTCAGCTGTGCAAATTCTATTCTGTTTTATTCTAATGTTTTGGTGTTTTTAATTGTTATTGTCTGCTCTTATATTTGGTGGTAGAGAGATTTAGTTTTCTTGTTTAGTTCAACATATAGTATAGTTTTATATGCCATTTGTGGATGTTTTGGTGTTAATTAGCTTGCAAGATTATTTTGGTGTAATTTTTAATGTTATTTTGGTATTGTTGGATTTACCATTTTTGATATGTTGTTATTAATCCATTGTCATTACTCGTTTGGTATTGATTACATTGCGATGGTTTTGGTGGTTTAATTAAGCATATTTTAGCCATTTGTTAAATTTGCCATATAATTTTTCCTGGTGTTTGGTTTTTTTTTTTTCATCATTGTGTTTAATTTTTGTGACATTGTTTATTTTAGCATGTAATATAGTTTTATGTGCCATTTAGTTTGCCATTTGTGATATTATTCAGAGTTGCATTATTTCGTCAGACCTCGTAATGTGTAGTTTGACGCAGTAGACCAGACACCCTTGAGGGTTATTGCTGCTGACGCTCTGCACTCAGAAGAGAAGTACAACAAAAATACACACACACACACACACACACACACACACACACACATACTGAGAGTAGGGTGACCTCTCCACTGAAGTACAAACACAACTCCCACACCCCTCAGAGGGAGTATGATAACCTCTCTGCTCTGACACACACACACAGTCTATTTCTGGGCAGTCAGGACCCTGTAAGACGAGCCCTTTATCCTTGACATGGGATGAGTGAGGAAAATGGAGAAAAAAGTGATTCTGTAAATGTTTTGCGGCTGCATTCACAGTACAGGCCTATTTCCTTGACACAAATATGACTTATTTTTCGTGTCTATTTACATTCACTTAAGACATCAACTGACTATGTTATTAGTTCTTCACAAGTTCACCCTTACATCTAATCTGAAAGCAAATAGTAAGCATATTTTGGCGTGCTGTACTGGGGGAGGGGTCCGGGCCCGGAGCATAGCCCAAACCCAAAGAACTCCCCCTATACCTAATATGGGATAAAATTGATTAGAAGTGAGGAGTTTGGGTGGAGGAGGGATGCCGAAAAACTGTCGCAGGACAGGAGGTAAGAAGGCTGGAGATATATATATCTGGCACGTCAGTTGTGTCATGACATTAGATAAATAACTTTTTCATTGTTTCGTTGATTGCTCTGATAATATAACTCTCGTGTAGGTCTTAGTATGCGTTAACTAAACTTGCTGGAGCGTGCCGGCAAGTGATTTATGTCTGACCAGGCCTGTCTGCCATGTTAGCTAGTGATAAGGAGTCTAGTCTGAGTTTGGTTCAGTTCAAGTTCATAGTGTGAATCTTGTTCAATCACAAACAATCATGTTTTTAAATCTAGAGCCCATAATAATAATAAAAAAAACTGGTCAACTACATAGCTGTAATTACTATAATAGAGGAAATAATTATTTTAGATAAATAATTATTTTGGAGGACAGTTATTTATTAATTATGAGGAGTAAACACAATGATTGTTATTTTAATATTAAATGTAAAATTATATTTTATTTATTTTTCCAATAATTTTTTACAGAGGACTTAATTAAGTTTTGCATACCCTTAACAGCTTCATCTGGCAGTAAAGTGTTGGCAAATCCTGACTTTGGATACAGAAGTCATTGCTTGCTAATTTGTAGTTTGCACACTTTGCTTAAAATGAGAACTGCTGTTTCAATGTGATTTTGTGCCTTTTTGTTCTTTTAGCTAATATCTAAGCAGCATAAGATGTTAAATCTTTCTCATATTGCAGTAAAAATGACTATGTCAGATAATTGCAATATATACTTTATCGAATATCAGATGATATTGTCATTTAGGTTCAGTCTGTTCAAATTTCAGTAAAAAAAAAAAAAAAATCAGAACTGATTGACAGTGTAAATGCTATTGAAGTGCAGGGCACAATGACCACCCTCTTTCTCTCTTTCTCAATCTTTTCGCTTCTCGTTCTCTCTGAAGGAGCTCTCTGTTTATCTCTCTCTCTCTCTCTCAAGTATCTTTCTCCCTCTCTCATGGCTTTGAGATGATAATGTGGACGTTTGCAAAGCAAAGTTTGATCTTCTGTTTTAAGTGAGCCAGAGAGTTTGATCTGTGTGTTTGATCTGTCATCTGTTTTGTATTGGTGTTCCCCGCTTTCCTTTCAGCAATGTCTCATTCATATGCGCAGTGGACGACGTGCTAGTGAAGCTTCAGTGTGAGGGAAAACATCAAGGGAAGGCGGTGGTGTGTGTTTTGTGTTGGTCAAGAGTGTGCGCGTGCATGGTGGCATTATTCGGTCAGATGCTCGTGTTGACACTGCAGTGAAATTTTAAGTGTGTCAAAACACCAGCATCATCAGAATTAAATACTGCACATCCTCTGTCCTCATACAGATGCGTGTGTGTGTGTGTGTGTGTGTTATAGAATATGGTTAGACTTTCTGCACTGTACAGCACCTAGAGAGAGAAAGATAGAGAGACAGAAAGAGCGCGATTGTCTCCCAGGTCCAGTGAGCAGACACAGACATGGACTCAGAGAACGCTGATGCTGGTAGGTCTGATCCGCGTGTGTTTGTGCTTGTTTTTTGTCCATGTGTCCTTGATTTGCTTGATTTTAAGGTAATTTTACAGCTTATATAATATACAGGGGATATTCAAATATACAGACTAACAGTTGAATATATCTTCAGTGGAAAACATTAGGTGAAAAAGCTGTCATATTTGACAATTGACTAGTTTATAAACAAGGCTAATTTTTGGCCATTTTGAGATCATTTGCCAATAACAGCCATTTTTGCTGATTAATAGAAGTGGTAGTTCCCACTTGTGCCAAAGATGTCTGCGTGATTGTGAATGAGTGTCGCAATGATAATTCAAAGTAGATTCATTATATTTTAAATGATTTAAATGAAATTCATTTTAAATTGCATTTTAAAGCTCGCTCACAACATGCCAAAGATGTCCATCTGAATGTGTATAATTGTACTGGTGATAATTCAAAGTAGATTAATTTAAATGCATTTAAATTCAATTAAATTTAAATATAATTTGAAGCTTACAACACACTCTCAGCATGCTAATATATATATATATATATATATATATATATATATATAACCGGTGGAACATAGAACATATTGTGGAATATAGAAGGTTTGGAATCACAGATTTGGGTGATAAATGATGAAATATGACATTCAACAGACCATGTTTGCATTAATATTTCACCAGGCCATGAGTCAGCTACCCTTTAGCATTGCATTGAACATTTTGATCTTTAAATATTGGCTTCAGCCACTGAAAAACCATACTGGTCTATTACTAATTAGTAGAACATGGAATAAGAGAGAAAAACAGAGGGAATATGTGTTTGAAACAACATATTTATATACTGCCTGAGTAAATGCCATACAGTACATGCTTCATGCCGTTTCATAACCAATACACAGTATGCAGGCTCGCACCATTATATTTAGTTTGTAGTCGCTTAAATGATCACTGCCTGTCATATTTTTAAAACCTAGAAGTTTGGAGGCATTTGCATTGCATTATGGGAAATTGTAACTGGGTTAATGATCTCATAAGTGCACAGCAAATGTGCAGACAGAAATGTTACATTTTGCTCAGATGTAAAACTGGTCGAACGGTAGCACGAGATAAGTGGTTTCCAGTTTCTTTCGCTATCTTCTCCATTCCTTTTTTCGCTTCGCATTGACTAGCTCATGCATATCTTGTTATTTGCCCTCCACTCCATCGACCCATGCTGGCAAATATAGCACAGTGTGTGTATCGGTGTGTTTGGGAGAGAGTATTTGTGTAGACTCTACCTGTACTCTGTCAGATGGCAAAGGATTATGGGTTTTTACATCATAGACTTTGGTCTACAGCTTCAAATAAGAACAGAAAGCCGATATATACACACACTTAAGAAAACATACACAGATGAATGGTCAGAGGTTAAACTCAAACATTCTAGTTAGAATATTTACTGTATTTGAAATCTTGTGGCGGATTAAAATAATCATTTTACTGCAATGCTTAGAAAGTTGAAAAAAGCAAACAAATATAAATGTATTTTTGAACTTTCTTTTTTTGATTAGTTTACTCCCACGGGTTGTTTTGTGTTTTATGTTATGTGGACACAAAGGTCTTAAAGTTCTGCCTTCGTTATTGTGCATCATGGTCCGTCTCTAGATAGATGGTAATTCTGTTATGGCAGCTTTTTCTCGGGCTCTTAAGCTATTTCAGGTCCTCATAAGGTTAAGAGGATTTTCTCTGCAGGCGCTGAATCAATCTCTTCATTTCCCCAGACGGTCTCATGTTGGCAGTAATGGGGATTCAACAGGCACCAGTGGGAAGCAGGATTTGCACCCTGCTCTGGGGTGGCCTAAACAGGGTGAGCGTCCCCTGCTGGACGTGTCTAATCTGTTATGATATAGAGCTTTCCTCGTGGAAATGTAGATGAAAAGGAAAACAACAACTTGGTTTAAGTCAATGCCCTTGACGTTAGTAGTATTTATTTATATTGTCTCTTCATTTGTGAATGACAGTTTTACCCTGCACTTGTTAACTTGTTTTGTGTTTTTTGAAAATTAAACATGTGAAATCAGAATGGACCTGCATTGGGAATTGTCGTTCTGTTTGGTGAATGATCACTTGTCCTTTTTAGACCTTACTGTTCTGTTGATTTATGCATCATTTATGCCTTTCAGACTGAAATATTTGGTTCTCTGTGATATGTAGGCCAGTATGTGGTTGTGGTAAAATCTGCTGATTTGTCACTAAAAAACATTATCAATCTAGCCAACCACCTCACAGGAAATTTTGTAGAAACTGTAAATATCTTTTGATATTTAGTATTTTGATAGTGTTATAGAAACAAATGAATTCATGTTATTCCATCATTTTCCAGAAGCTTTTCTGAATTTAAAGCTGACATAGAGGGAAACTATAACACATTATAGTAATTTATAGTCAATTAATAATTTATGCAATTCCCATCTATTATTGTGTATATATATATATATATATATATATATTTTTTTTTTTTACTTGTATGTAATCTAGATGTATACTAATATATACACTCAGTGTATATACATGTGACACTGATTCACATTCATACTAATATAAACGTATATGTGTGTGTGTGTGTGTGTGTGTGTGTATATACACATATATATATATATATATATATATATATATATATGTATATGTGTGTGTGTGTATATATATCTAATAATATATAATATGTATTATTTATTTTTAACATTAATGTTCAAATATATATTAGTCTGAAAAGAAGAAATGTTGAAAAAAAAAAGCTTATTCTCGAGAAAACCTTTTTGTGCACATTGTGAACATTATTCTAAACAAACAACAAGTGTTTTATAGATTTTCATCAAAATATGAAACTTTCTACTGTCTGCTGTAAACAAGGTCATTTGGGCATTAAAGTATTATTTGAATTAAATAATATGCACCAGTTTTTACAAACCAATCAACTTCAGTCTCACCTTTCAGTATTTACTGTTGATTTTTTTTTAATGACTTTTAAATGCGTAATTTTACAAAGTTAAATGCATCAAAAAAACTTTTCCTTTCCTTTAATATTATTTATATTTGTATAAAAACATTTTTTAATGTAAAATATTATTCTCTCTGAGTCCGGTTCTGAGTTCTGTCTGTCACCTCATTGACAGAACACAGTAGGCGTTACTTCCATTCATCTGTAATTGGTTAGCTCTCCTGCCAGTCTCAGTAGAGGGCGAATCCTCTACAGGTATTCAGTTCAGGTGTGTGTCTGAGTCTCAGACCAGGGTGGAAGCAGGACGCAGAAAGGTTGCTGTTCTGACCGGGTTGAGGGGCTCTAAAGGAGTCAACAAAGGTCAAAGGTCATGATGAGGAGGTACAGGCAGGTGCCGCGCTCGGAAGCTGACGGGACCTTCAGATACAGACACACCTGGGAGAGGAGATCTTTCCTTAGCAGACTTGGTATCTATGTGTGTTTATTTGTGTGCGATCGTGATGATTAATACAAGCGTTTTGCACACCCTTTGTTAGTAAGACTGTTTATGCATTTGTCACTTTGCTGTAGAGCTCAGCTCACTCACCCGCTCTCTTTTGCTTCTATTTATTTCTCTCCCTCACAGCATCTTTCGCTTTTCTGTCTTTCTGAAGTTGGATCAGGTGTTTGAGCTGATAATGGCGGCTCCTTTTTCCACATCTCACTTTACAATCCCTGCACACACACACACACACACGCACACACTGTCTTTTGGCATATACACATGCATTTCAATCCAGATTTATTAACAATGTTGGACTGGATGAATGAACAATTTCACCTCTAGCTGGTGAAGGGCTGTCAGTGCAGTGTGTGTGTGTGTGTGTGTGTGTGTTGAATAATATGAGGAGTGCGCATGTGTTTGTGTGTACTGGCTGCTCTGCTGCTCTCAGATTTCTTCTTTGACTTTTTTTAATAATTAATCAGCCCTTCAAACTGTGTGGCATCATCCCCCCACACACAGACTGTAGTTTGCATTGAGCCTTTCATCAGTGCACACATACAAATTTCATCCTGACAGCTCATTTTAATATCATGCATATGTAGATTCAGAAGTTCTTATTGGCTTGAGTGGGTGAAGTCTGAATGTATGTGTCAGACTGCTTATGTTGCATATCTATCCTATCTCATTAGGGCCATTCTTGACACAGTGCAGTGAAACGCAACAGAAAGCAGGTGTCACGAGACACATTTGTAAAAGCTGAAGTTTATGTTAACTGAACAAACATTCTTTAAAATGTGATGCTATGGCAGGAAATGGTTTTTAAAAAAACACAAAAAAGCTAAATAATTTGAAATCCGTGCAGACAGATCACAATCGTTTGTGTTCATGCAGACTGAACAGAAAACATATAAAGTTGATTTTAAGATGTCAAGGTTGTCTATCTTTATTTTGTCTTCTGTCTTTTCTCAGGAGTGTGTGGATGTTGTGGTCCTCTGCGGCCACGCTACAAGCGTCTAGTGGACAACATTTTCCCAGAGGACCCCAAGGTAACCTATCACTGAAATAGATGGAAATGCAAGGAATTTCTGGAATATTAGAAGAATGGAATGGAATATCCATCCATCTGAAGTGCATAACATCTAGGTTTTGTAATATAATTATACATGAGGCATGCACAAAACTGAAATAAAAATAAATTTGAATGCGCACACACACAAATGCATATACAAATACATAAAGTTAAATTTAGATTTAGTAATTATATTTTTTCAAGTATGTTTTATTCTTTATTTAATCTGTGATATCTTTACATAGTTTACATTTTCCATTTGACAGGATTATTCATTTGTTTTTTTTGTTTTTGTTTTTTTTACTGATATACTCTTATTTATTGGCTAATAGCCATTATTTTAAAATGGGAAAAATTATGGCCTGAGCAATATCTCACTGTATCATCTGTATTTATACACACACACTTTGATATATTAATTATTCAGTAACTGTATACACCTATTAAATGTTAAAATTCAGTCAAATATTTGATAGTTTGGAATGTATTTTATCTTTACGTTTGATAAGACTATCATACTGATAGAATCTTGTTCATTGGCAAACAATGGATACTAACTGCTTATCTTAAAATGGCTAAAATTTGTCCTGATCAGTATCTCGCTGTATCATCTGCATCTATAGATTCACTGAAGGAGACGAGACCGTAGAATTCTGCAGTCAACAAGTCTTGCTCATTTACATACGTTTTTGACAGATGCTTTAAATAAATGCTTCTTTAAATACCATCGTTATATCAAAGTTCATGCACTGGGATTCAGACACATTCAGGTTCTAGTGCTGTGATCAAAATATATTCTTATCGGCTCTTCTTGTCCTCCGAGACCAGCTAAAGTAAATGCCATGCATAATAAGAAAGAAGCCATTGGACTATCAATCTGAATTTAAAGCACCGTCGACTAGCAGCTGTTGCTCGTTATTCACATTGTTGAAGAGAAGTGTCTTGGCAATGTTATTATCGAAATGTATTATTAAAGCCTTAATTTTGACCTTTGACCTGTTCAGCAGTTTTTTGAGAGTGTAATATACACCAACACACACTGGGAAGGTTTTTAACCCTGCTGTTACTCCATATTCATCACATTAACATTTAGCTCTGTTGATAAGAGGGACACACACACACACAATTGTTTTCTCTGAAGGCTAAGTGTGAGTAATATTCTCATAAGTTGGTGTGACTGTTTCAACCAAAACACACACACACACCGAGAGAGACAGATTCCCTACAGTCATGTTATGTACCGTACGTTAAAATCGTGTTAAGTTAATTAGCACTTCGTGAGCTTCAGGAGTTTATGTTTCTTAAGGGGTTCTGGGTAACTTTCTGTTGAATAACACTTCTTATATTCAGTAGAAGATATTCCCTGTAAATATTCTACTAAGTCTTAAAACATCAAAGATTTTAATACTTTCAAATAATATTTCTACTTCAGATCTTTTTTTAACTAAGAAGTCGCTAGGTACAATTACAAACCAAAGTAGTTCAGAATAAACTGCTAACAAGAGTATTTATAAAACTGCTCAGAGTTGATTAATATGAAACTTTTATTACCAACAGTAGGACATTTTCTTTAACTGGGAAAATGAACAAGAACTATAAATGAATATACAGCACAATAATGCATCTACTGTACAGACACTTAAAAGTCCAAGATTATCGCAGAAAATGACAGTTTCCGGTAAAGAGGCACATTTTCGTGTAAAGTTCCAGTAAAATCGTAATTGTATTTCACAATTTTTTTTTTTTTTTGGCAGGATGGACTAGTGAAATCTGATATGGAAAAGCTGACTTTTTATGCAGTGTCAGCCCCAGAAAAGCTGGACCGTATCGGAGCGTACCTTGCAGAACGCCTCAGCAGAGATGTGGTGCGACACCGCTACGGGTAAGATACGCATGATTACAACCATACATACAAATATGTCCCACATCGCATTTAGTGCCAATGCAGAATTATCTTTGATATACCTGCTATTAATGAGTGAAATTTTGAGTATGTTGACTATACGTAGTTTTTACTGTCCGTAAGATTGTACCTGCATTACATTTATTATTTGTTTGTTTGTGTTTTTTTTTTCCTTTAATAAAAACCTATTTAGCTTGTGTTCATTATATATATATATATATATATATATATATATATATATATATATATATATATATATATATATATATTATTATTATTATTTTTTTTTTTTCTGGTATCTTAATCTGATAAATATTCTACATGTGTGTTCTGGATAAAAAAAAAAGTGATATGATTAGAAAAATATATGAAGATAATTTGTACATGGAGGTCAAAAGAAGATGGCCAAGTTGTCACATCAGATCAAAACGTTGTTCTTACAGTTTTATTGATTTTGGACCTTGATTCTTGGTGTGTGTGTGTTCAGGTACGTGGTGATAGCGATGGAGGCGTTGGATCAGTTGTTGATGGCGTGTCATTCCCAGAGTATCAAGCCGTTTGTGGAGAGCTTCTTGCACATGGTAGCTAAACTGCTGGAATCCAGAGAACCTGATTTGCAAGTCCTGGGCACCAACTCGGTAAGTTTGTGTGTGTGACTGAACAAACCAGCGAATGCAAACCTACACTCTTCGAAATAAAAGTGCTTCAAAAAATTCTTCACAGCAGTGCCATAGAAGAACCATTTTTGGTTCCAGACAAAAAGTAACTGGAACATTATGGTTCCAGTTACCTTTCTATAACCTGAAGAATTAAAAAAAGGCTATTCTATTGCATTGTGAAGCAAGAGTGTAAACAACATTCCTTACACCACAACTTTGATGCGAGAGGTTCAGGTGGAAGATGAGAAATGGCTTTGACTGTTATTCTGCCATTTATGTTATGGTGCTTTTTTTCCCCTTTTATTCTCTCTTGCGTAGTCTCTCTCTGCTCACTCAATTTTCTGCTGTATTACTCCTCATCTGGGTTTTTAAAATATGTTCCCAGCATATCTGAAGCGTTGCAAATATTCTGCTGCAGTGAATTGTTTAGTTGTTTTAAACATGGCATCTGTTGCAGACCGAAACTACATTTCTCAGTCAGGCTGCGTAAACTCACGTATTATTTAATGTCCTTCCAAAAGCAGGTCACTCGGAAATAATCACCGTATTGACTGCTTGAGTGTATTAGCATAGGAATGCCCACATCATTTAGCATTTAGAAACTTTCCAAACAGAAGCTAGTGAAAACAGAAGTTGATTAATGCATGTTTAATTCTGAGGGTCAGACAGAAGGTGAATATGTTCCTGTAAAAGTGAATTATGGCTGTTTTTAATAGACTTTAGTGAAATAAAATGCTACAAATATCAATTATGTACCCTAACAGACAATGACTCACACATGCTGTATGCACTTGAACACACAATCTTGCTTCTCTAATGAGATGTCACACTCTGGCTGATATCAGTAACTTCCTCTGCACATCATGGGAGGGAAATATCACCTTCACTGCTTTGCATGGGAGTGTTTCTGAATCTGTTATTGTGTGAGAAAAGATTGGGTGTGGTTGTGTTTTTCTGACATAATCATTGTGAGTGTTTTTTTTTCCCTTCTAGTTTGTGAAGTTTGCAAACATTGAGGAGGATACACCATCTTACCATCGCAGATACGACTTTTTCGTCTCTCAGTTCAGTGCCATGTGTCACTCCACACACGAGGACCCTGAAACTCGCAGCAGGTGTGTGCATTAATTTGTGTCTGAGGTTATTTCATGATGTGCTGTCAGTAGTTTTTTAATATATATATTATAATATAAAATAAAATACAACCCCAATTCCAGAAGAGGTTGGGGCATTTTGTAAAATAGAATAAAATCAAGAATCTGTGACTTCTTACTTGTCTTTAAATTTAATGTAATTGACAAATTCAAATGTAATTGACAAAAGTATTAAGGTAAAGATTTCCAAAGTTTTCACTGACCAATGAAAATGTATTTTGTAAATATGAACAAATGTAGTTTTTGACGTTGGCAACACATTCCAAAAAAGTTGGGACAGAGGCAAAATAAAAGTGAAAAGGTTATTGAATATCCACGTTAAACTGTTTTGAAAAGATCACAGTAAGCAGGTGAATTGGTAATGGGTCAAGGCGTCATGTTTGAGTATAAAAGGAGCATCTCAGTCTTTGCAAGCAAAGCTGGATCATGGCTCATCACTTTTGGGCAAATTTCATGAGAGAAGTATAAAAAATATCCAAAATCACATTTCGCAATGCAAAATTGCTAAGAATTTAGGTCTTTCACCAACTACCTACACATAATATTGTGTAAAGAATCAGGGAATCCCGAGAAAATCACACTACATGTAGGGCAAAACAGGAAACCTCAATTTCAACTTTCAATTTACTTGACTTTTGATCCCGCAGACGACATTACATAAGAAACCGTCATGCGGCAGTGTGAAATATAGCCACATGGGCTCAGGGGTACTTCAGAAAATATTCTCTATAATTTACCACAGTCTGCTGCTGCATCAAGAAATGCAACTTGAATATCTGTTACTGTAGGAAGAAAAATATATATTAATTTTAGGTTCTCTGGGCCAGAGCTCATCTAAGATTGTCAAAAAGACTTAGATGAGTCCACATTTCAACTTGTTTCCGGGAAAAAAGGATTTCAATTTCTCAGTCCCAAAGACCAAAGGGACCATCCAGACTTTTATTAGCAACAGAAGCAATTCATATGTCTGTCATGGTATGGGGGTACAGTTGCTCAAAAAGCATGGGTGACTGGCTTATGTGCGAAGGTACTATTGACAGGGAGGCATAAATTGGGATTGTAGAGACATATACTGCCATCAAGATTATGTGTTTCATGTAAAATCCATGGTTATTAGATCAAGACGATGCCAGCTCTCATTCTGCATGTGCTACAATGGTAAATCAGCATATTCGAATTATTTCTGAAAGATCATGTGACAATGAAGACTGGAGGAATAATGCTGTGAATTTGTAAAAAATAACAGTCTATAAATGTTTATGCATTTTTGCAGTATTTATTTATAAATATTCTCCCCCTAAAATGCATTTATTTATTTATTCTGTTAAATATGTTTTAATTTAATAAACAAATTAACTATTTAAGGAAAGAAAACAAGTACATATTTAACTTTTTTTTTTTTTGTTCTTCACTTGCCCAAATCTAGATGTGGATTGTGAAGTCATTATTGAGACAAGGCCTATAGCATCATTTGTTTCCAGCTGCCAACTGTGTTAGGAATGCAGTCAGATTCCTATAGTTAAAATATGACTTATTTAAATGCATTCTAGACCACTAGAAGTATTTAAGTACTGACACCAATTATGTGTGCATTATTTAGCGTTCGTTTATTAAGTGTGTTTAACATATAATTGCTGTAGGATCCGTGTAGCAGGCATTAAGGGTCTCCAGGGTGTCGTCAGAAAGACTGTGAATGATGAACTGCAGGCAATCATCTGGGAACCTCAACACATGGATAAACTCATCCCCTCCATGCTTTTCAACATGCAAGATAATGAGGACTCTGAGAGGTACAGTACACACACACACTTGAGAAGGCAAAATCATTAAAATGTTGATGCTCAAGGTGATATTTGCTGTTCAGCGTCGTCTTGATGTTTATTTATTTATTTTTCTGTGCCATGCACTGAATAAAACCACCGTAACACCACCAAACACACAGAGAGACAGGGAGGAAGATCTTCTTGATAAAAGAGCTTTGGAGGTCCACATGTAGAGGGCAATCAAGGATATCTGATTCCTTTAAGGTTGTGTGTGTTTGTGTAAAATAAAACGTGAGTGTTTCTCAGATAAGGGCCCCTTGTGCGCACAGAATACTTAAGTTTAATTGCCTGTTTGTGTTTTTGAATATGGGAACATCAATCATACCCTTCTGCCCTATAATCAGGAACTGAAATCCGATCAGGTGCATTGATCAGTGGTTAACAAACCCGGGCAAGCGTTTGATTGATGTGTGTAAGCTGGTCGGGAATGACATTTAACCTGCTAATGTAACAGCAGATGCTTTCTCATCTGAAAGCTCTATCTGAATATTTTAAAATGATATTTTTAAATGTTTCATTCAATTAATTATTTACTGTAATTACTTTCTAGATGCATAACTGTAAGTATATACTCTAGTTATAAAGAGTATGCTCCGAAGTTGCATTTCATCTGCTAAACTATTTATATTATTTTGTAGTATACCTTTCACAATATGTGTACATAGAATTAACAGACTTCCTACATTACCTAAAATATACAATATATAACTAGTGCATACTGCTCTGAGTGCTGTCCTACAATGCATTGCATTGAAGTTGTGAAATTGTCTCTAATACTGTATGACTATTAACCATGATTTGACCAAAAAAACTTTAAATTGACTTATGTATATTTGACATAAAATTAGGTTAAAATGCAAGTTTGTGGATTCTGTTTGGCTGTCAGTATTTTATCATATAAGCTAGAAAACAAATCTGGAAAAAAAGGTATTCCAATTATATTGTTCTTGTGTGTCACCATTGTTAAAGCTGTGGTGTTAAAAAATATAACTTCTGATTGCGATTATAAAAAAAAAAAATCTTAAGATTCACTGTTCTACTCTGTAGCACTGCACTAAAATAATAATGATACCTATTACTATTGTAGAATTTCAAACTGAGCTGCTCTGAAATAGTGAAAACACTGGATCATGAGCTGCCTGCATATAAAAAACACAAGTGCTGCGCTTCACTCTGGAACATGCAGCCCATACATTTATTTATTTATAATTAAATTGCACCCTTTGTGATTTGATAATCTCACAAAGCCATATCATGATTTAGTTTTTTGGGGGGGTTAATTGTGCAGCCCTGAATCATTATAGTTGCATCCTTGTTGTGAACAGCCATGTAGTAAAATGATGTTACCGCATTCAGTTTATAACCTGCTGCATACTACTTTACAAACTCTTTATTGAAAAAAATGCAGGGGATATACAGTATATACTGTGAAGCAAGCAGTATACAAGTAGTCCTTTACAAAACATTGCCACTGTTTGGGGTTGTTGTGGCTCTGTTTAGTTTGAATACGTTGCTATTATTAGCTCCAGAAAACATGTGCACACCACTGATGAGTGTGCGTGTGCATAGTTGTATGCTTATTTCAGCTTTTCAAGGTCGTCAGATTCTGTTAATTGCTTTCCATGGGCTGTCGGTGAGCCGAAGGGACAAATAGTGTGTGTGAGAGAGAGAGAGAGAGAGAGAACGAGAGGTGGCTGGGTTTCTTTCCAAAAGGTCTTAATGCATCATTTAATACACTTGTGTGTTTGACATCAGAATGCAGAATGTGAAACCACACACTGTAAACAACAGTTTAGTATATTGCATTACTTATGTGTTTGTTTCTCTCTCTCAGGGCTGGAGAGGAAAATCCAGCTTCACTGGCGGAGAGTTGCTTTCGGGAGTTGCTGGGTCGTGCTGCTTACGGCAACATGAACAACGCCGTCCACCCTGTACTGGTGTAAGTACCATTGGCATGCTTAGACACCATTACCCAGTGCTGTTGTTTGAATTGTCACTTTGGCAACGGCAGTTGTTCACTCTCTATCCGCTTGTTAAGTTGTGGTGTAAGGAATGTTGTTTCCATGTCTAATCCTCTACTTGTTTCATTTGAGAACACTTTACAGATGTTGATGAGCTCATGTTACACATTTAAGCATTTAAAAACTCTCAGACACAAATATTTGAACGATTTATAAAGGATGAATCAGCCTCTGGCCATCTGAGATTTTGTGATCACGGGTACCATGATCCTTAATCTTTCAAACGCACACTTCTTGACCGAGAGCTATTGTGACATTACTATTGCAGTTGAAACTTTTATTTTTATAACTTCCAGTTTTTGTTGCTATGGGAACCCCAGTATCATAGGATTCACTTTTGATAGGCTTTGATTTAGTTATTTGCCTGAAAATTAATTTAGGCTAAGGTGTAGAATCATTGACCCGTAGCATTAATGATTACTTGGCACTTTTATACAATTTTTAATTGTAATCTAGCCATCATTAAAAGGTTTATATTTCAACAAATAATTGGAGTAGAAACATAATTCTATAATTACAAAGTTAATGTAAAAACTGCATATATGCGCAGGGTAAATGGTTTTTAGAAATCCTTTTTTTTTTTGATAAATGGACACTTTTTAATTTTGTTTTGGAGTTTCAGTAGAAATTAATGTTGCTGCATCACTAGTGAGTTTAGTTTTATCATTTTTTTTGTGCTTTGGAAGAATATTTATGAGCTTGTCATTTCCTCCATTGTTGTCACACACTTCACACCAAAGCTTTTACATGCCCTAACTGTTTATTGTAATTATGGCAGATTAATATCAATTCCATATTCAATGCTTTTTTTTTTTATAATGCTTTGATGCAATATTCACCCTTACCAACATGAACTTTTATCCTTCAAATCATACTGCATGTGCTGTGCTGAATACCTGCACGGTAAAGGCAGGTACAGATATCTGCTAAATATTGGTAATATACCATTACAAGTCTGTGATATTTCATAGAACCCTGTAACACACACACAAACGCGCAGGCTACAATATGTGTGGCTGTTTCAGATTTTCAAGGATGTCAGTTTCTATTAATTGCATTTCAGGGTTGACTGTGAGTGGAGATTGCAAGAGAAAATTGAAAGCAGACAATACAAAGGTTTTTTTTTTTTTCACCGTAGTTCAGGTGTTGTATGATCTTGATGAGCTCTAGTCTCAAATATGCACACATACTCAAATGCGAAGGGTGCCAGAGCTCTTTGAGACGCGCAGATGTTTTCAGACAAGCACACAGCGCGGTGTTAGCCTGCGAGCTCAGGTGTCCAGACACTGCTGCTGCTGCTGTCAGCCGCTCGTCTGCTTCCTCTCACGCTGTGGGCATGATGGGATTCATTCATTCCAGTCTCAACACAAACATTATGCAGAAAATGCAAGCAGCACCCAGATGGCTCTGTTTTGTGTTCAAGGAATTGTTGTGATCTGAATCCAGCTGTTCTGCGTTTTGATTTGTGTTAAAGGGGTTACAGATGCAAATATGTGTTTGCTGTCTGCACACTGACTCTGCAGCCTAGTGACTTTCCAGTCTACTTGGTCATATTACCATTCATGTTTTTCCCCAATTTCACATCTTCAGAAATCAAGCCATTTCATAATTTCAGCTTCAAAAATACCATTATTTGTTTTATTCAATAATAGATTTTTTTGCAAAAACATATAATAAATTAAAGGATTTAGGTGGAATTTGTACTTATATCATATTACTGCATAATAATTACACATTATAAAACGCATAGTTCTGGATCTTGGTTCTGATTGGTTTAGCCATGTTCAAAGCTGTTGTAAACATAGATATGCATAGATTCTCTATTCGACCACTCCGGATACGTTGCTGTGTCCGCCATTTTGGAACGGTTAACTTGACGTCATTCACCATAATAATCAATGAATATTCAAATACATACAAGTGTATAACTTGCTGTTGTAGACACACACAGTCAACGCACTTAAAGGTTCGCAGCATCGCAAACTGTTCCAAAAATGGCAGGTGGCTGACGTATATATATACAATACCACAATTGATTCTGAGGAACTACATTATTTGGGGAAAGAATAATGTTTTTATTAATATTATTACACTTTATTTGCTCTGTTTTATTTTGTGAAACCTTACTACACATTTGGAATAACCGTTTTATAAAAGCAATAAGCCCCATAAAGTCATAGTTTACAGTGAATTTATAACAGCTAAGGGGATTTTTAACTACACCCCTTAGCTGTTATAAATTCACTGTAACCCACAGCTTCTTGGGGCTCATTACTTTATTTTAACATTTTAAGCTGTTTATAACCAAACATTCGATACTGAATTTAGCAGTGTTCCAAATTAAATGGACTACATGGACCGATGATATTAGATTAAAAACGCTCCCAGAATTTGTGAAAGTTGAGTTGCGTTGGTGAAAATTATTCATGTCAATGCGAATGGATTAAGCTAACGTTCATTTTTGCAAATGAAAATTAATTACATGCATGATCAAATGTAAAAAGAATTGTATCAACTTGTTTTCATTAAATTGGACCAGCTGCAATATATATCAATTATGTAAGTAGACAGTGCACAATGAATGGAATATTGATTATTCTCATGCGGCTGCAATTAGTTTAGCAGTATTAAATATTAAAGTACAACTACATGTTTTAAATGTATAGATCTCTTTATCTAAAGAACCTGCAGGTGAATTTTCGGCTAAACTTGTGACTGCACTCATAACTCAGTACTCATTTTATATCATGCTTAATGGGGTCATATGATGTTGCCTAAAAGTTAAATTTGTTAAGTACACACTAAATGCAAATTCTGTTTTGTAGGTCTGTCTGTCAGTGAGTTTAACGGCGGCTGAAGGTGAAACTTTAGATTCAGATTTGAAGACGAGTGGCTTTGATTTTGGCCCGTTTTTTGAATGAGCAGTTCTTGGCTTGACTGCTCTTGACCTGGTCTCCATCTGCAACTTATTACTATTACAATTCAGACACATGCAGCTGTGTGTGTGTGTGTGTGTGTGTGCGTGCGCGCGGAGACTCACAGGGCTCATTAATGAGACTGTTTTGGCTCATCTCAGTCATTGGCCAATTAGCGCTGAGTGAGACGTCTGTCAAAAGAGAATATCAAAGCACCAAAGGGCTCTCAAGTACGTCTCTTTCTCTATCACACCGCCTCACCTTCTCCATCACATCTCTCCGTCTCTCATGTCCCGCTCTTTCCTGATTAAACCGTGCGCTGTGTGCTCTGTATTTCTTAAACTTGTGTGAGATTTTAAGGGAACGTTAAGCTCCAGGGCAGATATCTGTACCTCTGATAACACACAAAGCTGGTGTTCGGGGAGACAGACAGACAGAGAGAGCTTTTTTTTTTTGGATGGAGGGGATTTCAGGCGTCCTAAAAATAGCTTGCATCGGATGGGGGGTGAGATCAGATTGACGTTACCATGGCGACAGCAGGAAGGGAGACGATGGTGGCATAGAGGTTTTAGAGTTAGATCAGACTGCGGAAAAGAGGAGAGATAAAGGTGTGGTAACAGAATTTGTGATGTGGTGAAGGAATGCTCAAGTTTTCCGCATCACAGCTGCTGTTTAGTGGAAGCACCATATCTGACATAACAGACAGCGCTGCCAGAATTGACTCCAAAGACCTGTATAAAAAATCACAGACTGTGAATTTGGTCGCCTGGCTGTGCATGAGGCTTTAAAGACTCAAACTAGCTTACCGATGGAATTTGAGTTCCGAACCTGTATAGCCTTTTTATTCTGGAAAACATAAAAAGACATTTTAAAGAAGGCTGGTGTCAAACTGTATTAGTATTCATTGGTTTTCAATGTATAGATGAAGAAAAATTCAGGCTTTTCTCAAAATATCTTTTTTTGGGTGGACAGGATAAATATAGTCATACAGTTTGAAAGAAAATGCTGGTAGATAATGACCAAAATTAATTTTTTGGGTGAACGATCTCTTAAATAATGAGCTGTTTTGTGTGTGTGTGTGTGTGTGTGTGTTTGTTTTCATAACTCCCATTTTTAAGTATTAAACTAATACAGTCGATATTCAGAACCACTAACCGATGTAATTTTCCCAAATCGTTTATTACACGTTTTTTTTTTTTTTTATCCTGTTAATGCTTTCACTAGGGTTGCCTGGTCTGCGAAACAGAACAAAATCCCAATTGCTATTCAAAACTAGACTTAAACTAGCCTAATAATGTTTTCCCTCCCTCCTGAGCAGAGTAAAAAAAAAAATTTTTATTATAAAACATATTTTTCATGTGGAAATATCCTTTTTACATTAAAACAGAATTTTAGTTTTTTTTTTCTTAAGACATTTTCATTTTAAGAAATGATTCAATGATTAAGTTTGTTTCCTTGGATTAAAAAAAAATATCCCACATTTAATAGCTGAGCATATTTACAGTAGAAACCTTGTCGGTAAACTATGAGGGCAAATAAATATATAAGATTTAGATTTGATGTGTATTTATAGGATTTTTTTTTTACACTTTAGTATGATGAAAAACTGTGACTTCACTAGTCTGTGAAACTAAATTGAGGGGTGATTGTTCAATCGAAATTCAGTAGAGGAAATTCTTTTTCCTTTGCTTTAAATATATTTTTTTATATTTTAATGGATCTTTGTAAATTTAATTTAAAAAACTTGAAAAGAATGAAGAATCTCTGCTTCGTTGTTAATAAATGACACCAGTTTTTAGATGATTTTCATAAATTGCATAAAAACATCCAAACACAGATCCTACACAGATTTTCATTTAAAAGGGCTAAAAGCTTGTTTGTGAAAATTGTATAGGGCAAAGGTTACTTCATTACTTGCTTACATCAAATTGGTCAGAAACCTTTTTTTTTTTTTTTGTTTAGCAAAGGGTAAATTCTGCAGATTTAAAGATAGCAATTTTCACATTTAAATATAACGTTTTATATCTGCAATGAAATCTGACATTAACTGACCCATACATGTTTTTTTTTCATGCTCAAATGGCATTAAAAGCATATATTTCACAGGGTTCATACAAGGTGCTTAAAGTGCCAAGATTTACTTGAAGTACTTGAATTTGACTTTTTGAAGATTAAGTCCTGGAAAACCCTTGAAAACAGACATATTTTTGAGAAGGTACTTGAATTTATAAAGGGCAGTATATATGAAATCAATGTTATCTTTTTTTTTTTCAAGATAAAACAATCTTTTTACGCAAAATTAACGATGCAGCGAATCTGATATAAATACAGAGCTGTTTCGGCGGGGCTTTTAGCAGTGCACGAGATATTATCTATGTCTAATCATTTATTATCTCGCTGATTAATCAGTAGACATTTATTGATTATTCAGCTTTTGCAATTAGTTAAAAGATGGAGTTATACATATTCTAACAAATAAAGTTAATCACTTCAGCTTTTGAAGGTCATATTTTGTAATTACAGTTTTACAATTAATTTATACAAACATATTTGCCACACAAAATGAGATGGCAGAGAAGCTTCTTAACTCTTATTCAACCTTTTAATTATTTAATTACTAAAATATATTCATATATTCAAGTCATAAGACATTTACATTTTTGGATAAAAATTTTATTTTTTGGATAAATTTATATTTATAACATAATTTCTCTTAAAATACCTTATAGGGTCATGATAATCAAAACAGTCTTGAGCTAGATAAAGCTTTGATCTCTGCAACCCAAACTTTAACTGTAATGAAATGTTTTATATTTCCCCACTAATAAAAAGATTTTATCATTTGCTAGCTCCACACTGAAGAGCTGCTTTATAACAGAAAATAAAGTTGTTATTCTGAACTGAAAGCAACACTGACGGTTTTTCAGGTTTAATAATACTATAAAGCTGCTTGATTTAAGGCTATTGCATAAAGTACTAAATAAATAATAATCTCTGTAATCAGATGTGTTTTAAACCGCTGCCTTTTTTCACAGCAGTTTTTGTTGTTGTTATTGAGAGGAAAGCGCATGGTATACATTTACATATTCATCCAAACGCCGCTCCGCAGCCTCAGGTTTGGCTGCCTTTGCTCTGAAGCTCTGCGTCGTCTTCTCTTGAATTGCATCAGGAGAGCTGAATCTTGTGCTACAGTGCCAAACTGGTCCAACCACGCTATTGCAGGCTCTGACATTAGGTCATATAACATAAAATGACTACTCGACAACAAAAATGTTTGTCGATAATGTCGACTAATCGTTTCAGCCCTAATTATCACACATCCTTGTGTTGATAAGGGGTGATATAGATCATTTCCCAAGTGTTTGATACAGCATTCATTCTTCAGGTCAATCATCTATTCATAGAAAAAAAAGCGATAACTTTGGCATGATATCCTTTCAAATGTTAAAGATGCCAACATCATTGCATGCTTTTGTGCTGAACTTTATTTGTACCATTTTGTTTCATTATTTTATTAGAATTTGAAAGATAACAAAATTGTTTGTTTAAACAAGAAAAAAAAGTCCTGGAATTTCATTTAGCAGTTTCTCTACAAACCCTGATTCCAGGTCTCTAGCGCACATCCCTAGATGCTGATTGCTATTTGTTGATTGGCTCCTTTCCTTAGAAGGCTTTGCATATTCCTTCATATTACACTTTGCACTCTCTCCCATCCATAAAAATACAAGTGAACTATCCTGGTGGATATGGATAATCATATAATCAGAAACATGTCTTATAAGAGGTCATTATACACCCTTATTTTCCTGCAGGCATTTAGACAACCATCGTCTGTGGGACCCAAATGATTTTGCTGTTTCCTGTTTCAGGATAATCATGTACTCAATACAGGTAAAGCAACCAGATTCTCTCTTCATCTCTTTGTGTTAATCCTGTGTGGCCATTGCAGCATTTAATGATAATGAAGAGTAAATTGACTTCTACAGCATGTGTAATGAACTGTGTGTGTGTGTGTGTGTGTGTGTGTGTGTTTCAGGCACAGCATTCTCACCATGTGATCCAGCAAGTGTTGTCTCACCTCGACACTCACAGTAAGAACACCCCACGTGTGAGGGCAGGTATCGTTCAGGTGCTGCTGGAGACGGTTGCCATAGCAGCCAAGGGCTCCATCGGTAAGACAGTACTGACCATCAGCAGCATCATGGTTCCTGCATGGTTTGTGTAAAAGACATAGATGATAGCTCAAATTGTATGGCTTTTTGAGGAGATATGTATATTTCTGAGCTATAGGACTTAAAACAGCTAAACAAGTCCAGTAGACTCAAACAAACCGAGGGCTTGTGTATCATGGAGATTTTCATGTTTTGGATGTGACTAGCAAGTATTCATCTTAGCAATGTTGAGTTTATTTATTTGTGTTTGGTTAACATCTACGTTACATTTACTCTACCAAAAATGTTTGGGGTTGGTAAGATGTTTTAATGTTTATTTGATCAAAAATACTGGGAAAACTGTAATATTGTGAAATATTACAATTTAAAATAACTATTTTATATGTGTATTTTCAAAGTGATTTATTCTTGTGATGGCAAAGATTTTTTGTCTTTTAATGTCACACAATCTTTCAGAAATCATTTTAATATGATGATTTTGGGCTAAACAAACATTTCTTGTAATTAACAATATTTGAAACCGTTGTTCTTGTTCATATTTCTGTGGAACCTGTGACTCCTTTTTTCAGGATTCTTCAATAAGTAGGAATTTCAGACGAACAACGTCTTTTTTTGTAACATTATAAATGTATTTACTGTAACTTTTAATCAGTTTAATGCTCCCTTGAATAGAAGTAATTGAACTTTACCCCTAACTTTCAAACGGTAGTGTTAAAATGTAAAAGTTTACATGTTGCTCTTTTTTTTCTTATCCTGAAATCATTGTTCATTTCAATCTTTTTTTTATGTCATTCTGTTTCTTCTTTTGCTTGTGTGTCAGTCACTACAACTACAAACAGATGCCGAAAACAACAAACTACATTTCCTCTTGTCATTCATCATCTCTTCTGATGTTCATTCCGCATTGTCTTTTATTCCTTCCTGAAATCTGATTTCTGTCACAGGTCATATTGCTCATAATCAAAACAATGCTTACACGTTTCTCAGTCCGATCTCTTCTCCACCCAATCTGTGGTTGGGTATGTTAACTAACACGACTCTCACCCAGTCAAAACCTTCAAGCGGTCAATAAATTGGCATGTGTATGATGAACTGGTGAACTCTTTAGAGTCCCGTTATGTGTAATGATTAATTGACAATGTCTATTTGACAAATGACTGAAGGTTTTGTGGGTTTGTTGTGTAGAGAAACTACAGCGCCCCCTAGCAGTGCTCTATAGTTTCTGCGTCTAGTTTGATATTTCTTCTAATGTGGTTATTAAAGGAATAGTTTCATAGTTCAGTGTTTCGTACCTGGCAGAAGAAGACATTTTGGTAACCAAACGGTTACTGGTAGCTGTTGACATTCATAGTATTTTTTTTTTCTTCTCCATACTATGGAAGTCAATGGCTACCATTAACTTTGGTTACCAAAATATATTTTTCCTGTATTGAGCAGAATAGAAAAAAAGATACAGGTTTGGAAGAACACAAGGGTGAGAAAATGACAGAATTTTCATTTTTTTGGGTGAACTATCCCTTTAATATCATATAGTGCTTATTCAATAGGTCCTGGCAGAATCTGTGGTGTTTTAAGCATCTTCTGTGCTGATTTTGAAGGAAAATCTGCACAATTCTGCATAATTACTTTTGTGCTGTGTGTCTGTTTATTCTCAGGTCCCACAGTCCTGGAGGTGTTTAACACCCTGCTGAAGCATCTGCGTATGAGTGTGGATTTTGAGCTGGGCGACGGTTCCCGCAGGAACTCTGCGAGCAGCCTTTCCTCCACCCGCACTAAAGAGAGCGAGGAGCGGATTGTCCAGAACGCCATCATCCAAACCATCGGTGACAGCTTGACGTGCTCACTAAAATCTGACCTTTTGTGAAGTCCAAATACCGAACCAATTCAATAAAATGGATTTGTGTGTGTGTCTAGGTTTCTTTGGAGGAAATCTTCCCGATTATCAGAGAGCTGAAGTGATGATGTTCATTATGGGAAAGGTTCCTGTTTACGGCACGCCGTGTCACACGCTGGATACCGTCAAGATCGGGTAGGACAGTGTGTGTGTTTCTGCATTTGTCATGGTGGTTGTAGTGTTTAGTGAAAGTTTCTTGAATCCTTGATTATGGCACTGATTGCACACGTTACACTGACACAAGCGTATTTGCAACATGCAAATGACTTGTAGTCGGGGATGTCAAAAGTGCATCTTCAGTGAGTGTAAACAGACAAATCAGACAACTCAATATTGCGGTTATAGATAAAAAAAAAATTCAAGCACTGTTTATTTCATTTGTGTCTTTGTTGTTTTTATTTGCTATGTATTGTACAGCATTATTATTTACTTATCTTTTATAACTGGGGGAAAAAACATAAATTAAATGTTGATATAATTAAGAAATGTTAATTTTTATCTACTTTAATCATTTCTAATAATAAACGTGATTTGTCAAATAATAATAATAATAATAAACATTTGTCAGATTTCATTGTCATTGCTGTCGCTACTAACTGCTGAAATACCTACTATACATTTACTCTTTTGTGTGTATAGTATGCAGATAGGAATCCAGCAATTGTTTGCATAAAAATTAAATCATCTCCTTTTTCTTTCTCAGGCATCAGGGCACTAAGAGAATCCAGGCAATGCTGTTAAATTCTCTCATTATGGTAAACCTCGTTTCTTTATTTTCCTGTGTGTGTAATTTTACGAAGCTACAAGAGTACTTTGCTGCAAGGATGTGCTGCAGCTTGTTTACAAGCAGAGGAAGATGCACACGTGTGGTATTCTCATGAATAGCTGCGGAGACTGACACAGAAGAGAAGAAACGGTTGAAAGTTTATTAGAAGTTTTGTTCTCACACAGAAAGTATTCTCGTAGCTTCATAACATTACAGTTAAACCACTGATGTCACATGGACTATTTTAATGATGTCCTTACTACTGTACCTTTCTGGGCCTTGAATGTTTCAGTTGTGTTGGTATATATGCAGGGTCAGAAAGCTTTTGAATTTCATAAAAAAAATATCTTAAATCGTGTGCGAAGATAGGCTCACGGGTTTAAAATGACATGAATGAGGGTGAGTAATTAATGACAGAATTTTCAGTTTTGTGTGAACTATAAGGCTGGTATCAAGCATCGCTAGTCATCATGACTAGTGAACATATATTAGACTTGCCTTCTGTCTCTGAGCTTGTTAGTAAAAATCTTCCACATCCTCCTGAGGGAGTTTCTGAAGGTTCCTAGACAGCAGACTGCACGGATCATAACATCAGATCACAGCCGCCTGTGGTGCTTGGTGTCCTTTTTCTTCTTTTTTCTAATGTCCAATTTTGTCTTTAGTCTGGTTTATGGCTGGTTTTAGACAGGGCAACATTTCAGGCGCCGTTGCCCAGCAACAGGCAGGAAATGGGCTGCAGGTTGAGATATACAATTGTTATTTTGGATGTCAACAGCTTTTGCTCTCCATCTCCCACTGCTGGCCAGTTCCACAAGTGCAAATGAGTTGCTAGAGTTACTAGTGTGAATATGTACTGTAATAATGGTGCTGTTCATATCTGGTGGATTTGTTCTGTGTGTATGTGTAGGTTACGTCAGGGTTTAAGTGTAAAACAATGTGTGCTGGCCTGCCCGTGTCGTTTCTGGAGCCGTTGTGCTCCATCTCTTTGATGGAAGACAGTGAACTTCGGCAGCTCGTCTTGGAGATTCTGCACAACATCATCGATCGCCATGACAACAGAGCCAAACTCAGAGGGATCCGGTATGGATGCACACATAACACCCTGAAGTGAATGTGCGAAAACTAGGCTGTCAAAAGTTAATGCGTCAACACCTTTAATTAATTTAATTATTGAATACTTTTTTTTTTTTTTAATGCTGTAAATACATTTATTCAATTTGATATGTAAGCGTTTCATTATGTTCAGCGTGATTTGTAAAACCTGATTAATGCTGAGTGGAGCTGCAGCACAAGTATCATGATTCCTGCAAGCCTTTATGAGTTTAATAAAACGATCTTCATTTTTTTTTTTTTTTTTTTTTTTTTTGTAAATTATTTTTGTAAGATGACAATATTATAACCTGATGTTGTTTTAAAGGTCAGTATGTGATCTTTCCTTTATAGACCACAGTCTTTTTTTATTTAAGAAAGTAAATGTGGACGAGGTCAAACTTTAAAAAGTACACAAAAGTTTTACTTGATTGACATTTTAGTATTGATATTCTTTTATGTATTTTTTTTTTTATATTTTGCATTAGATATTTTTATATATTATATATTTGGATTATATATATTAAGTTATTTTGTTGTGCTTTTTTTCCCCAATAATTCTTTATATTTTTATTTCGGTTATATTAATTGCAGTGCTTTTACTTTTAAATTTCATTTCATTTTCTTGCCAGATTTTTAGATTAAAGATAATTTTTTTAAGCTTTATTCCAATTAACGAAAACAACTTTTAAGGTTGAATAGTTTATTTAGAAATAATAACATAACACTGGTGCCAGCAGTTTTAGGTGAGAGTGTGTTCTGATGCACCAGAATTAATGCATACTGAACCATTTCCTTTGTGTTTGTGCACAGGATTATTCCTAATGTAGCTGCTCTGAAGATCAAGAGAGAAAAAATCTCCAAACAGGATGTGGTCTTCATGAAAAAGGTACAAAACACACACAGACGTCACATCTGCACACATGTGGAACTGCAGCCCTTAACCTGTTGTTCTCGCTCTCTCTCTTTCTCTCTCTCTCTCTCTCTCTCCCCCTCCCCCTCTCCCCAGCATGGGCAGCAGCTATACAGACACATCTATCTGGGCTGTAAGGAGGAAGATAACGTGCAGAAGAACTTTGAGCTGCTCTTCACAGCTCTGGCATTGATCACTATTGAACTGGCCAATGAGGAGGTGATGATTGATCTCATGCGCCTGTCCATCGCCCTGCAGGTATGCTCACCTACAGTGCATTGACAGTCATTCATTTAGCAGACGCTTCAATTCGAAGACACTTAGCAGTAGCCATTTCTCCTAGTTTTCTTATTTATTATGCTAATCTCTGTTTTGATCGGCTGAAGGATATGGTCCTGGCTAATGAGGAGAACATGCCAATGTTTATTCGCTGTGGAATCATGGCGTTGGTCGCTGCATACCTCAACTTCCTGAGTCAGATGATTGCAAATCCCCCTTTCTGCCAACACGTCAGCAAGGTAAATGTGCGCACATGCTTTGGCACACACACATCCCTTTACAAACAATATCCTCCTAACTCCTATCTTCCTGTTAGGTGATTGATATGAGAAATCTAGATGCTCCGTATCTTCTGCCTGAACACGTCTTCAGGGAGAAGTGTGTGTGAGTATTTCTGAGAATGTATTTTTACTAAAGGACTGTATCAATAATCATTTATATATTGATATAATTAATTATGCAGGTGAATTTCCTCTCATTTTTCATTACCTTGTTTTTCATCTACAAATCTTTAAAAACCGTAATAAAGCTATTAAATGTAATCTTTAGCTGAACTCAAAATAAATATAATTTTTTTCATGCTGTACAATCATAATGGTGTGTTTTCTGAATTTATTTGGAGCCTTTAAAATGATTGTTTTAGATTTAAAATTTTCATGTATTTAGTCAGAATAGTATTGAGCTTTAGTATCAGCCATACAGTAGCTTAAATCTGTTGGTTTTATTAATGCATAATAAAAATGTCATAACTCATTCCATGTTTCTTTCTTTGTTTGTGGATCAGGCTCCCAGACTCTTTAGACCGGGACGATGTTGGTTTGTATTTTCAGACGGCTGATCTGGCAGAAGCTCTATCTTTACCTGGATATAATGTAGAGAGACTGTCCATACCATACATACCCCAGGTTACAGGTAATAAACAATATTCTGTACTGGACAAAATTTTATCTGAATTAATTCAGTATCCAAGATTAAATCTTTTTTTCTGCCTATGAAATTACTTTTTGATTAAGCAATTATATTGATGAATATTATAACATTTTCCTGTCCACTCAAAAACCACAGTGGGTAAAATAAATTCTTGTCCTGTGTTTTTTCTGATTGAATATTTCATTTCAGATGAAAATGTCAGATTATGAAAATAAAATGGTTGTGAATGCTATTTCATGCTGTCTTGGAGAACAAGATATATTTTTTTATATATAAATAAAAAATCCAAAAGAGGCAAAAGATGTGTAGAGTTCTTCATGCTCTTTTGGATTTTATATATATATTATTTGGGTAAAACTTTACTAAATAATAATTAAGTGACACTTTAATGATAATATTTATTACATTAAGTAACATTAACTAATGGAACCTTATTGTAAAGTGTTAAAATGTATTTTTTATTAATGAATATATGTTCACAAGACTATGTTAAATTAAACAGAAAAGCAAACAGGTGAGCATGATTTTACATGGTAGCCAATATAAATAATTAATAACCATTTCCTTACCCAAATCCTGCTTTTGGACCAGACTCGGTTGCAAAATCACATCACTCTGTTCCTCTGAAATGACCTTTATCTATATGGTGTAGTGGTTAGCTATCTGTGTTGTACGTTGTCGATTGTCGAGCATGATTGACATGATTCCAACCTCAACACCTCTGATTGGCCATGGCATTGTAGAAATCAACAAACATGTCTGTCATTGTCTACATTGCTCACCTCTGTGAAAGTGCATTGTAAAATCAAAGCCGGCCTGCTGCTGCGTCTATGTCTACTATCAGAAAGTCGTATCTAGCCTGCAGATTTTGGCAAGTAGCAGTTAACAGATTTTGGATTCCATCCAGTCAGAGGATATGACACGTTTGATATTTTGAGCTGATTTTAGAATACACATAGTTTTCATTTGTCAGGCATATCCTACAAATGAAGCACATTTTTCAGCGTGAGATGTATGATGCCTAGTGTTTCAAAACATGAAAGTCATTTTGAAAGTCATGTAGTGTATTCCAGCCAAGAACCTGGTGCTACAATTAATCACCAAGTCCCTCTAAATCTCTAAAATAATACTAATACTAACTTCCTGAAGATCTTTCCTTGTCACATGTGAATTCACCCGCTTCATTCTCTGTTGCCTTCTCTCTGTCTGTGTATGTGTTTGCGCTGTAGTCCTGTACACAGTAGGAAAGATTCTGCACAGATGCAAACAGACATCCAGAGGTACCATCATTGAGTTAGTGAGGACACCTGTCCGTGTGTGTGGATAGAAAGTTGAGTTAATAGCAAGAATATGTAGTTAGTTTCTTCCTAGCCCAACAGTGTTTTGTTTCCATAGATGAATATGTAGGCTTCCTCTACTCTATAGAAGCCGTGACCGATTTCCTGTAGCTCCTGAATGTGTTGTTGAATGAATTTCAGCATTAAGATGAAACGTATACCAAGTATATTGTGTAATGAGATAAATGAGTCCTGTTTAACTTGATTGGTGTTTTGTACGCTGCTTTCATCTGGACGGTGTAACTGGTAGGTTAAAGGGAGAACTCGCATCGGTTCGAGCTTACTGTTCAGTAGCTTGGGTGTCAGGGAGAGTGCTGATGAAGTATCATTTTTTTGGACCTGATTTTCTACCGATCGCTGTAGACCTGCTGCACTCGAAAAAACCTTTGAATAGAGGGTTTATTTTACACTTTAATATGATCACAGATTCCTTTTTCACATTTTCAAAATAAATTAATTTTAATTAATAAATTAAAAATATACATGTACTATTTATAAATATACATGATGAGTTTATTTACAAAAACAGATAATTCATAAATCATGTTTTTGTGTTTTATTGTTTAAAATATAGTTTGTTTGATATCATTTTTTAAATATTTTTTTAAAATAGTTTTTTTTTCTCTTCATATACACACACACTCACATATAAATATACAGTATATAACATTAAAGATTTATTATTTTCTTGTGATGTAAACTTTTAATAGGAAACCATGAGAGGGATGTTTTGATTGAATGTTAGTGTGTATATAGTTTTCTGAAATGAGTTGGTTTACTTCTGATGTGTCATCAGCACTCTTGCCCTAAAACTCTGTTTTACTTATGAATTTTTCTTTTGAAACTTATTTTGCTGTGATGGCAGCCTGTGTTTGTGTAATTTGCATTTCCTTCTGTTTAATAATGCTTTCACACTGCTTTGCCTGAACATTACATTCATTAAACATGAGCAGTCAGCGAGATTACACTGGCTGGCTTTGGGATATTCATCTCCTTTCATGAATAAGAGGCGAATTAAACCCATATATCACAAATACTGGGTTTAGTTTAGTACAGTTCCACGTCGAATCCATGCATGATTGGATCTATTTCAGTCCTTAAAACTTGGATCATTTATATCTTTGACTTTTGACCCACAGAGGAAGACCGGCTGCCGCGTAGGAAGAGTTTTGTCGACACTATTTCTCTCCAAGTTGACATCCTTTCCAACAGCTTGCCCGATCAGGTACACTGGACATAATTAAATCATGCTCGAGTTGTTCATCATTAAGAGTTAGACTAAAGAACATATTTATGTGTTTATCCTGTAGTCTGAGCTTGCAGAGGAGATCACATTTGAGACCCTGAAGAAGGCCATCGGTACGTGTGTGTCTTCTCTGTGTTAGTGTGTGTTTGTACTCTATGTGTGTTAGCGTCTGATGTCACTCCATCCCTCTCAGATACCACTGGTCTGGAGGAACAGGAAAGAGAAAGGAGAAGGCAGGTGATGGAGAAGTTCCAGAAAGCTCCGTTTGAGGAGATTGCCGCCCACTGCGAGTCCAAGGTACAGCTTGTGTGTTCTGCCAATCAGCTTGTTTGCATTTAACACAATTAGAAAAGATTTGGAATGTTCCAATATGATTTTAAATATTTTTAGCCCACTAAGCAATATATTGGCATATATACGTACACTAATGTTCAAAAGTTTGTGTTTTGTTGTTTAAGAAAATGATTGCTTTTATTCATTAAGGACCCATTAAATGGATGAATAAGTGACTAAGACATTTATAATAGTACAAATTAATTCTGTTCTTTTAACCTTTATATTCAGTCTCCTTCAAAAAAAATTATACATTTTTAACATTGATAAAAACAAATGTTTTTTGAGCAGCAAATCTGCATATTAGAATAATTTCTGAAGTATCATGTGACACTGAAGACTAAATGTTACGATGCTGAAAAATCAGCTTTGCCATCACAGGAATAAATTAAAATTAAATGAAAATAGAAAACCTTTATTTTTAATTATTAGATTTATTTGACAATATGACAACTTTACTGTATTTCTGACTACATAAATGCAACCTTTCAAAACCAATGATGACAAAGTTTCGAATTGGCCAATATATAATAATATTAGATATGAGTAAATTTTATGTTTTTGTATAGTTAGTTTTTAAAACTCTACCAAACTCTGAATTGAATAAATAATGTCCTGTCAAGGTGTAAAAAATATGGGAGTTTGCTTGAACCTTTTCTGACTTTTCCTAACGAAAAAAAAAATATTTTTAAGTATATTGGCTTATAAAGTATAATTGGTGTAAGACTGTGTTGTGGGAATTTGAAGCCCTTGACGCAGCACAACTTCCTGTGTGTGTTTTCAGGCCAGCATGCTACACGATCGCTTGGCTCAGATATTTGAACTCACCATTCGGTAAGTTGACATTCCAGAAAATATTATACTGTTTGTCATCTTAAATTTCAGCTTGAACTGATACTTGATTGCTTGTATTGTTTTGTTTCTGATCAGCCCTCCCCCGAGCCCTTCGGGCACCGTGACGGTGACATCAGGCCATGCCCAGTACCAGTCTGTGCCAGTCTATGAAATGAAGTTCCCTGACCTCTGCGTGTACTGAACCACGATCTTTCACCTTAACTTTGACATGTGACCACTGACCTTTATGACACTTTATGTTTGGTCCTGTGACCTTGAGCTCACCTAAACCACTCATCATCTTTAGGCACCTTTCACTGTATGTCACATACATTCATGTCCAGCAGAGAGAAGGGGTGCGAACTGGACAGGCGCTTCATATTCTGGCTTCATATAGAGGCTATTCTGCACCAGTCAGACGCAGACTTTACAACCAGCTGTCCAATCATACACCAGCTCTGTAGAATCATGTGAATCTTATGTGTGTGGTTTTCAGTTTGATTCTTGCACTAAAAGGCAGCTCTAGGAATCAAACTGAGTCTTTTGAACACTATATGATTCTTCAGCTTTTTAATGTATTGATTCATAGGAGTCATTTAGAAAACAAACCTAACCCTAACTTAATAGCTAGCATTAGCTTAAGTGCTAGTTTATTTTCATTAAATCATTTCAAAACCATCATCAGCAGAGAGATTTGAAAATACAATAGATTTCAGATAACTTGAATCTCTCCTAAATAAATTATTATAATGTATAGTATAGACTATTTTTGACCAATATATATAAACTGTTAGATGAAATGGTTGCTGATAGTTACAAAGTGTTATTTGTGTTCTGTTTGCATGGCTTAGCCAATGTTTCACTGCAAACGTTTGTTAGTGTAGGCCTTTATTAATATACAATTAGCCTTTAACTTCGATGTTGTGGATGTCAAAGGGGCTTTTGTTCACCCAGAGCTCTTAGTGATCACTATGCTCTCCATTTTGCCTTCACTGTATAGAGATACCAAAACATTTTCTTTTCATCACCAAAGAGCTCCGCCCATGATCTTTCTTTATGGCCACACACAGCCAATCAGAAACTGAATTCCCTTTGAGGGCGGGAACATTGCAGTGTTTTTGAACTCAAACCTCAAAACAGTTTCTAGAAAAATGATGGATATCAGTGATAAAATGATCTGCATTCATCAACCGGCGGTTTTTACATTGAGCCACATGGGCGTTCAAATGTGTTTTCTTTTTCTTTTTGCTTTTCGGGTAACTTTTTTTTCATCTACCTTGGACAAAATGTGTCATGCTGAATTCTGACGATTTATTTGTGACTGTTAGATGCTGAAATCCTTTGCTGGGAATGTTTCACATCATCTGTGCTTCCTGTGGTGAGAGCTGTGATCAGTTTCAGTTGCGTTTAGCTGGTAGAAACGTGTCTATGCACAACCGTTTAGGACATTTTGGCTGATTCTGAGGTGCTTTTCATGGATTCTGGGGGTTTGTTGTCATATGGTTGGCTTGTCTTTCTATTTTGAATGTATTTTTGTGGATGGAACTGCAAGTGAACGGTCAGGTGTTTATTCTGCAGACTTATGGATGCAAAGCTGTTGCCAGTTTTTTAGCCTATGAAATAAATAGTCAGACTGTTTGTGACCAGAGACTTGCACTATATTGTGGGATTTGTATGCACAAAGTATAGAATGTCTTGAATTATTTAAAGGTAAAACTTCACAGGTGGCTTGTTCTAAATTCGCAGTGGGATCGATTATTTGTCTCCTATAATTTCCATAATATCCTGCATGACTGCAAGGTGGAAGATCTTCTGATCTGTCCAGTCTGTTAAAGGACGTGTTTTGAAGTGTTAATGGAAGGATTTGTTGGGACAAAATGTTGGTGGACAGGAAATAGTCAGTAACTGACCTTTTGGCTGTTGTGTTTTTCTCTCAGTAACTTGCTGAATTTCAATAGAAGTTGCTTTGCGACAATGTGTGTAAAATGCTGTGATGAAATCAGGCACATTATTTCTGTAAAAATTTAAGATTACAAATCATTTCTAGAATAATGCAATATATTTTTAGTGTAATATGAAATAGGAAACATCTGTAATGCACCTTTAGAGATGTGTGTGTGTGTGTGTGTGTGTGTGTGAGTGTGTGTCAAAGGGATACAAGAAGTCTATTTTCTGCATGCCGTTTTTGTTTTACATCAGTTAAGGGAAATCTTGTTAAGGGTTTTACTGTAACTTCAAATATTATTTTTAGTTTAATTCACAAGATATGTTTTTATTTCCATCCATAAGTGGAAGTTAACTGTACTTGTAGTAAGTATCACATGGTTTGTCTGAAACTGATCTTAAATTGTGTTTTATCTGTAACTCAACAATGAATTTCTCTTTCATGTTTGTCTGTTTGAATGGGAGAGAGGTAAAGAATAAGATGCGTTAGGTTTCAGGTTGATGGTAATGTGTCGATATGGAACAGAAATGGTTTTGTAGTCTTCTGTGTGAAGATAGTCCAGAGGACAGACTTATGTCTACATGCATCATGCTAGATTTCAAATGTGTAATGGTACGAACCTCTGCAGTGTTGCTACAATACATGACTATAGAAGTTCCCATGAAATCTTGATGTTAATTAGCCATATTCAGGGTCACTGACAGTGTCTGCCACATTAATGTGCAATGAGATTTTATGTACGAGAACTTAGTCTTAATAAAGATTTTGTATTGAAATACATATGGTTTCTGTTATCTTTTGTAAATTCTCATCGAAGAAGGCACTTTATATAAATATATCTTTATAAATATATCACTTTATTTAATCAGTTTAAATTCAAAACATCGAAGACTATGATGCATGCTTACAATTGTATCTAAATTAACTTTAAAATCTATTTAAAAAAAGTATTATTTATTTCACATTCCAGAAACTTAATTTTTTTTTTTTTGCATTACATTAAAGGCGGCTTCTGAGAATTGGGTTAAAATTCCTAGAATGTTTCTACAAATAAGCTTCTTGTTCACTTTATGCAATGATTTAGGTTATTTATTTTTATTTACTTATTTTTTGTGAAACATTTCTTGATATTTTTCATGAGATTCACCTAGATTATATTGTTTTTTGGCCTTCTTATCATTTGTGATTTAATTTAAAATAAGCTAAACTAAAATAAAATGTTAATATAAGATGAAAATCTTAAAACGAAAATAAATTTTTTTTTTCTTGAAAAAAAAAAAATCTAAAAAAAGTTGAAGCTGATGCATAAAAATTACTAAATGAAATGAAAACCAATTTTTACATAATAGATGCCTTTATTTTTAATTACACAGACATCAGTTAAAAGGGGATAAAAAAAAATACTGCGAAATATAAAAATGTAACTGCTGGCATTCATGATCCAGCATACAAACAGTCTTTTATTAGGTCAAGCACCAGCAGAGGAGGAGCAGCAGATCTTGGGTGATCTTTTGTGGTCGCTAGACTCTGAGTGAGCTCAGACTGAGCTTAACTTTTCATTAAATGTGCATGACATCCTTTCTGACTGATTCTTCTCTTGAGAGCTCCCTGAAAATATCAAAATTATAGAACTACTTCTCCAATTCTTCTTCTTTTTCCTCCTCCTCTTCCTCTTCTTCCTTTCCTGGCTCCTCCTCTTCCTCTTCTTCTTCTTCCTTTCCTGGCTCCTCCTCTTCCTCCTCCTCCTCCTCCAGTTCTGGTTTGCTGTGTGTGGGGTTTTTGTCGAGTGCAGGTGTGTGTGGCTGTTTGTTTGATTGGTTCTGTAAGTTCATTTGAGGCCGAGCTGGGGTCTTTTCATCACTCTCCTCGCTGGAGTCCTGACTGGCTGATTGTGTTGAAGAATGAGGCTTATTACGACGGCACGGTGGGCGGGGCCCAGAACACGAGGAGGTGACCGAATGGTTGAAGTGGGAAGCCGCCATGCACTCTGCAGTTGATCGATCGCAGACGCACTGCAGTCGATCACACACACTCACGCCTGAACCTGACACACATACACAACACAATCATTTAACACAAAACTGACTTCCGAAGAAAATGTTTTCGCATGCATTATGTGAGTGTGATGCCATACATCGAGGCTTTCCATTGTGGCAGCTGATGTGTGCGCTGAGTTTTCGGTTTTTCCTGCAGCCCAGAACAACGAGCTGCTCCAAACAGCACTGCTGCAGAAAACAGCACCTGACACAGAGACACGTCAAGGACAGACTCAGGACACCGTACACTCAATAGCTTGCACACCCTTAACTCATTTTGTGTTTATTACGATCTTATTAAAGCTTTTGATTGCTTAAATGCTTGATAAAAATAAAAAATTGATTTCTTTATAGCATATATATAGTAGATTTAATTTTTTTTTGTTAACTAGATATAGAGAGATTCAAAAGTTTTTATGTTTTTGAACGTCTCTTCTGCTTACCAAGGCTGTATTTGATCAATTACTGTATCCAAACTTTTGATAACTGCTTGTCCTAACTTAAACAGAAGCACTTTTTTCCAGTATAGATGTGTGTGTTTGTGTGTTCTGACCGGTCCAACTGGTCCACTGGGTTTCCTGTCCCCTGCTGGCCGCAGTAGCAGCCGTAGTGTTGATACTCATGAGGACATCGTCCGGTCAGACAGTACAGCATTTCTCCCAGCGCAGACATGTCCCTCAACACCTGACCGGATGCACTGTACTGGAGGAAAGAAGTGCTGCACTCTACAAACACACACAGACACACAGATTAATGCGCCATTTTGCATTTCTCTCATAATTTCTGTGGCTGTTTGTTACTTATCCAATATAAGTATGTTTGCATGCATCAAAGTTTGATTTAAGCTGTACTAAAGCATTAAATTGACTTTTTAAATTGGCATGTAAACTGTTAAGTCTGACTGAAAATAGACCAGGCAGTTCTGTGCAGTCAGACTAACAGACCTACTGTAAGTAATGCAATTGTAGCTTGACTTATACAAGTTATATATACAATAATACAGGCAGAACTGTAATTTTTTTTCACAAAGATTTGAGGCTTTTTTGCTTTTATAAGTTTTTCTAGACTAGTGGAAAGAAGTATGTATGTAGCTATACGTTTTGTCCATTTCTCTTTATATTTCTCACCTTCAGAGTCTCCTTGCTGCTGCTGCAGATCTGACAGTCCAGCATCCTCCAATAAAGACCAGGCAAAGAGCGGCGCCGAGCGTCTCCGGACCCGGTGAGACTCTGGGAAACACACACACACACATACACACATTGATTTCTCTGGAGTACAGACAAATGTGCAGGAGTGTTTGGAGAATAGCTTAACCTAATTTACCCAAGCAGGACAAGTTCTTGGATGAACATCCTGCTACAACATTACCATACCAATCAATCGACTGGATTTTAGGAACAGGGTTATCATCTACCAATCATTTTTCTCTGATTTCACAAACAAGTTTGGACTCTTTTCACAGTTCTGGGGTTTTCAAAGTGAAAGTGGTCATAATTAGGTTAACCTCTATAGTGGTGAACAGAAACTACTGTACAACAAATATAATTTTTGAGCCCCAAGTTTGCCCCAGTATCAAGAAAAACAATCCAAAATAGTGTTTCAAAGACAAAAGATTTTTATCAAATTTGCCATCACTCCTTTATCCGTTTTATTGGAAACAGCGTTAAGTTTTCTGTAAATTCATGCCAAGCTAATAAAACAAAAGCATAGTGTTATAAACCCTGGACCACAAAACCTGTCGCTGGGGTATATTTGTAGCAATAGCCAAAAATACACTGTATGGGTCAAAATTATAGATTTTTCTTTTACACCAAAAATCATTAGGATATTAATTAAAGATCATGTTCCATAAAGACATTTTGTAAATGTCCTACTGTTAATATATTAAAACTTAATTGATAAGTAATATGCATTTAATTTGGACAACTTTAAAGCTGATTTTCTCAGTATTTAGATTTTTTTGCACCCTCAGATTCCAGATTTTCAAATAGTTGTATCTCGGCCAAATATTGTCCGATCCTAATAAACCATACATCAATGGCAAGCTTATATATTAACTCAATTTCTAAAAACTGCCCCTTATGCCCCTTATTTTTTTTAAATGTAGATGTATAAAATATTGCAAGGTTTACTATGAATATGCGTCATCACATCCTTATATCAATCTAATTGACGATTTTCGCAGACTGTTGAATCAGGAACTCGTCTTGCTTGGTTAAATCATATTGTTTTTATGTGAATTGTCAATATTACCGATTTTCTCTGATTCCTGTGAGCTGTCAGATGGCTCATTCTCTTCCTCTTTCTCCTGGTTCTCTTCCTCTTTCTCCTGCTCCTCTTCCTCGGCAGACTCCTGCTGAGCTGTAGTGGTCAGTGACGGTGCACGATCCAGAGCAGGAGGTTTCTGGGGACGAGGCGTGATTTCACCAGCAGAGAGGCCTGACGTTGTGGGTTTGTGAGGAGCCGTCGATGTGTTCTTGTGGTTCTTGGTTGGTTTTGCAGCTGTGTGAGCTGTCGGTCTTGGTGAAATGCTGTGAGGTTTAGGGAACAGTGCTGGAATGATCCACGTGAATGGACTGACCTCTCCGAACACGAATGGGGTCACAGTAGTTTGGGTTTCCACCGATTCATCTTCTTCTTTATCACTTTGTAGATATTCCTTACTTTTTGTGTTGGCTTGTGTTTGAGTTGTCGGTTTGGTTGTGCTAGAGTCGCCAATTAAATCACTCTCTTTATCTTCCTCACTCTTCTTCTCCAATATCTCTGTTTCCTCACTTCCTTTCATTAATGTGCGCTGCACCAAAGTAGTTGCAGCTACTGTGTGTTTATTGGTAGCTGTTGAAAGGGTTGTTTTGTGATGTGAGTATTGATTGGTTGTTATTTTAGTGGGTGTGGTCATCAGAGCTATAGAAGGGCTTTGACTGGCTTTTGTTGAATGTCCTTCTGTGCCTATGTCACTCTCTGTCATTTCCTGTTCCTCTTCTCTCTCCTCTTGTGACTCATCACTCGTTTCCCTCTGTTGTGATGTGTAAAGGTGGGCTGACATATGGTTTGGCGATGTAACTTAGGTCATTAGTTGTAGTGTGTGTACCGGATGTGTGTGTAGTATGTGCTGGTGTGTGTGTGACAGATTTTAAAGTGTTGCTTGCAGGTGACTGAAGTGCGTCTTCATCAGTCTCGTCGTCCTCCTCCTCAGATGATTGTGTGCGAGTTGTTGGTGTTGTGTGGGTTGTATAGTGAGGAGTGTGTGTGTTTGTGTGTATATCTGGTGATTCTGTGACAGTCTGTGATTCTGTTGTTGCTGTTAGCGCTACGTTAGTAGTCAGCTCACCTGTCATAAAACCAAAATATTATAGTCAGAAAACATACTGGATTTTTTAATGAGGTCATTTGCAAATTCATTTTCAGTAAATTAAATGCTTACTGTTTGTGCTCCAAACCATTGCATTGTGGGTTGTAGGGCTTTCTTCCTGTTTGTCTCTGCCCAGCTCTTTTGTCGACAGTACAGCAGTAGCTAAAATACAGAAAGTGGATTTCAAATATTTATTTATATATTATAATAGTTGCATTATTTAGTCCTCATTGATTTTTATTATATAAACAAAAACAACTGAAACATCCTTCAAAATATCTTCTATTGTGCTGGTCAGAACAGGATTTTTTTTTTTTTTTTTTTTTTTTTTTTTTTTTTTTAGCTAAAACTACAACTAAAAGTATGATTTTTTTTTTTATAAAGTTTAAATAAAACTTAAATTTAACTTTAAAATGTACACATAAATTAGAAATGTTGCCTTGGTCAACTAACAGAAATAAAATAAAAGTTAAAGATGAAGTGTTAATATTACTAAAATTTAAATAAATAAATATAAATTAAAGCTAAATAACTATAATAATTAAAAAGAAATTAAATTTAAATTGTGCATATAAATAAATAATGCTAACATAATACTGGTGCAGACAACAGAATCTCATACACTCTTGGAAGCAAATGAGGGTGAGAAAATGATTGATTAACTACCTCTTTTAATGTGGTTACACACATTGCATTCATTTTATATAATTTTTGTACTAAATGGGTTTTGCTTCTGATACTTAACGCTCTTATTGGACAATTTATGCCATTGGGTCTTGATTTTAGGCTATATCTTTAGTCACTACATATAGACTTTCTTTCTTAATTTTAAAGAAATGCTTAATTAAGAATTAGAAGAAGCCAGAATCTATAAAAAGTAAAGTAGCAGAAATGCTAAGAGCCTTGCTTGAACTCAAGCTGTGGGGTTTAAAGGCTTGTTGTCATTTAGAATAATTTGGTCACATTTGATCAAGTGTTTTTTTGAACAGTGAGCAGTACTAGAATTTCAAAGAAGTCCTTGATGTACTCTACAAGTTGAGATAAATTTGTTTGTGACTAGCTAAAAGCTCAAAATGCATAAATCAAGGCAGTGCATCTGAGGCTGTAACTCAGACTGTTGAAAACGGGACACTCTTACCATCCTCATATTCCACTGCCTCCTCTCCCTCACTCTCAACTATACTTCCTCCTCTGAGTTTCTGCCCATTTCTCTTTCCGCTGCTTCATTCTCCTCTTCCTCTGGACCTGAAGACGAGGTTCAGCTTAGATCAGTGAAGTCTTTAGGTAGCTGAGGATTACTGGAGTTCTCAGAACTAGCGATGTGAGGGGGAAATCACCCTCTGGGCTACAGAAAAGAGTCTAAAGATAAGTTCAGTGAAGCGCTTTACCTGACTGATATATCCCAGGGTACTTTGTGCTCTGGATATTGCTGCTCTGAGAGCCGTTAACCAGCACCAGCTCATTGTTGAAGTTAGTCATAGTCTCATTCAGTGTGCCATTAACTCCTGAAGAAAAAGAGTAAAAGAGGGAGGAATTTTTTATGATATTTAAAAATATCCATAAGAACAGAGTATATCTTGTTCACTAATAATTGCTAAAGGTTTCTCATACTTTTCTAATGCAAAATTTCAGCTGGATTTTCATCTTGAATGCATGTGATCATATTTATTGTAATATTTCACCACTAATTATTTTATTTAATTACAGTAAAACAGTCATATTGTGAAATATTATTACAATTTAAAATAACTGTTTTCTATTGCAACATATTTTAAAATGCAATTATTCCTAATGATGCAAACGCTGAATTTTCAGCATCATTACTCCAGTCTTCAGTCTTTCTACAATAACAAATATTCATAATATATAAATGTTATAAATGTCTTTA
>NW_020527113.1:0-57440 GCF_003368295.1 Carassius auratus | reverse complement strand
GTAGAAGAACAAAGGTCATTGTTAGATCGGCTTCAGAAAGTTTTCTGACTGGTTGATAATGATTAAAGCTGTGGCCAGACCCAAAGCCGCTACTGTCTCAAAGCCGCAAAGGTTCACAAGAACGCTCATAGCTAACATTGTTAAGCCTACACACGCAGAAAAAGAAGCAGAGGTAACCCATAATAAAGATGGTCCAAGAAGGCAGTCATTTACTCCCCGGAGATAAAAAAATCCTTAACAACGATCATCGAGGTGATGCACCGACCAACAAGACAAGGAATCAGCAAGTTATTGTCCATGTTCCATCGACGAACAAGGCCTTTCTTCGCGGTAGGCGGACGCCTATACACAATGCTGCCTTTTCGCTTAACACATGCTGCTTTGCATCCTAATGTCAGACATCCTGTGATCCTGCCAAGAAACAGTCATGTGTCTACATTACTCGTCAAACATTATCACGAGAAGACATACAGTATTGTTCAAAATAATAGCAGTACAATGTGACTAACCAGAATAATCAAGGTTTTTCGTATATTTTTTTATTGCTATGTGGCAAACAAGTTACCAGTAGGTTCAGTAGATTCACAGAAAACAAATGAGACCCAGGATTCATGATATGCACGCTCTTAAGGCTGTGCAATTGGGCAATTAGTTGAATTAGTTGAAAGGGGTGTGTTCAAAAAAATAGCAGTGTGGCATTCAATCACTGAGGTCATCAATTTTGTGAAGAAACAGGTGTGAATCAGGTGGCCCCTATTTAAGGATGAAGCCAACACTTGTTGAACATGCATTTGAAAGCTGAGGAAAATAGGTTGTTCAAGACATTGTTCAGAAGAACAGCGTACTTTGATTAAAAAGTTGATTAGAGAGGGGAAAACCTATAAAGAGGTGCAAAAAATGATAGGCTGTTCAGCTAAAATGATCTCCAATGCCTTAAAATGGAGAGCAAAACCAGAGAGACGTGGAAGAAAACGGAAGACAACCATCAAAATGGATAGAAGAATAACCAGAATGGCAAAGGCTCAGCCAATGATCACCTCCAGGATGATCAAAGACAGTCTGGAGTTACCTGTAAGTACTGTGACAGTTAGAAGACGTCTGTGTGAAGCTAATCTATTTTCAAGAATCCCCCGCAAAGTCCCTCTGTTAAAAAAAAGGCATGTGCAGAAGAGGTTACAATTTGCCAAAGAACACATCAACTGGCCTAAAGAGAAATGGAGGAACATTTTGTGGACTGATGAGAGTAAAATTTTTCTTTTTGGGTCCAAGGGCCACAGGCAGTTTGTGAGACGACCCCCAAACTCTGAATTCAAGCCACAGTACACAGTGAAGACAGTGAAGCATGGAGGTGCAAGCATCATGATATGGGCATGTTTCTCCTACTATGGTGTTGGGCCTATTTATCGCATACCAGGGATCATGGATCAGTTTGCATATGTTAAAATACTTGAAGAGGTCATGTTGCCCTATGCTGAAGAGGACATGCCCTTGAAATGGTTGTTTCAACAAGACAATGACCCAAAACACACTAGTAAACGGGCAAAGTCTTGGTTCCAAACCAACAAAATTAATGTTATGGAGTGGCCAGCCCAATCTCTAGACCTTAATCCAATTGAGAACTTGTGGGGTGATATCAAAAATGCTGTTTCTGAAGCAAAACCAAGAAATGTGAATGAATTGTGGAATGTTGTTAAAGAATCATGGAGTGGAATAACAGCTGAGAGGTGCCACAAGTTGGTTGACTCCATGCCACACAGATGTCAAGCAGTTTTAAAAAACTGTGGTCATACAACTAAATATTAGTTTAGTGATTCACAGGATTGCTAAATCCCAGAAAAAAAAAATGTTTGTACAAAATAGTTTTGAGTTTGTACAGTCAAAGGTAGACACTGCTATTTTTTTGAACACACCCCTTTCAACTAATTGCCCAATCGCACAGCCTTAAGAGCGTGCATATCATGAATGCTGGGTCTTGTTTGTTTTCTGACAATCTACTGAACCTACTGGTAACTTGTTTGCCACGTAGCAATAAAAAATATACTAAAAACCTTGATTATTCTGGTTAGTCACATTGTACTGCTATTATTTTGAACAATACTGTACCATCAAGGAAGAGGGATCACGATGAACGAGCTGCGAGCTAATGGATACTGGATACTTGGATGCAGTAAGATTGTTTCAACTTACATCTATAAATGTTTAAAATGCAGAAGATTCAGAAGGTGCACAGAGCAGCAGAAGATGGCAGACCTCCCGGAGGATAGGATGGAAACTACACCCCCATTCACCTACTGTGGGATGGACTGCTTTGGTCCTTTTTACGTCAAGGATGGCCGCAAGGAGTTAAAACGTTATGGATTGTTAATCACCTGCATGTGCTCCAGAGCAGTACATCTTGAGATGCTTGATGATCTATCAACGGATTCCCTCATCAACTCTTTACGTGCATTCATAGCCATCAGAGGTACTGTTCGGCAGATAAGATGTGGTCAAGGCACGAACTTTGTCGGCACCAGAAATGAGTTTGCTGAAGCATTCAAGGAAATGGATCAAGCAAAGCTGGAAAAACTGGACTGCGAGTTTCTCATGAACACCCCAGCGTCAAGTCACACGGGTGGTGTCTGGGAAAGACAAATCCGCACCATAAGAAGTGTACTCACGTCAATCCTGGATCAATCCAGCAAACAACTTGACAGCTCTTCTCTAAGGACATTCCTTTATGAGGTAATGGCAGTCATCAATAGCAGGCCATTGACTACTGACCAACTGTGTGATCCATCAAACCCAGAACCTTTAACGCCAAACCACATACTGACCATGAAGTCAACAATCATCTCCCCACCTCCAGGAAGGCTTGTAAAGGAAGATCTTTATTAAACCTTCAAGGTAGACAGAAGTGGACCAAGGAGCATAGAAATGCTAAGGTTGATGATATTGTTCTCCTGAAAGACGAGATAACTCCACACAGCCAGTGGAAATTGGCAAAGATTGCTGAAGTCTACCCTGGAAAGGATGGAATAGTGAGGAAGGATATGTTAATGAGTGATCAAAACCTGGACGAAGAAGGAAAACGTACCTCCAAACCTGTTCATCTGGAAAGGCCCATTCAGAAGACAGTCGTTCTGATGGAGGCAGAAGAAGATTCTCAACCTCGCTCTGCCTAAAATATAGTTCATATTCTTTAATTCATAAGCTATTCATTAGTCATAGTTGATAATTTGTTCTTTAAAAATCACAAGTGATTTTGGTGGGAGTGTAACAGTACACTAGTAGTAAGGGGAAGTCGTGGCCTAATGGTTAGAGGGTTGGACTCCCAATCGAAGGGTTGTGAGTTCTAGTCTCGGGCTGGACGGAATTGTAGGTGGGGGTAGTGCACGAACAGCTCTCTCTCCACCATTCTTAGCTCCACTAAGAATGAAAGAAACGTGAAAATTTTAGATAAAATTAAGAAATAAGAGCGAAAGAAGATAGAGAAGAAGATAGAGGATTATTTAGCCCACTCTGGGATGTCAGCTCACGAGGTTTGTGTTCTTTAAATGTTTTTTCTGTGATTAATGTCTTATCAACGAAGCTGTAACAATGGATTAGAACAAGCTCTGATATCTTGTTTTTTCTTTATGTTGTTTTCTTTTGTGAGCAGTTCTCACGGGTTGTCAAGACCAGAATAAACCCTGTTTTATAACTCTACATCGTGCGTTCGTTTAACTTGTACTTCAGAGATCATTTGCTACAATGCTACAAAAACATTTGGAAAAATTGATTCCATCCCTTTTTCACAGATGAATTTAAGCGCATCCAGTGGTTTAGATCCAGCAACCAGGCGTCTGCCCAAAACAGTCAGCTCTTCAAACAAATCATGCCCATCAACATACCGCGAGTCTCCATGAGTCAGGGCCTTTTCCAGTCCTAAGCAATCCCGAAGAACTATTATATTCTCCTTTTCTTGAGAGATGCGATGTCATATAAAAATCCAAATACGCGCCCATGGTCTCTGAGCAGCGAAAAGCGCTCTTCCACAGAGGCGATTGTACTCATAACCAGATAATATTATTATATATATTATTATTATAATATTATTCGTTTTGACATTTCTGAATATACATAGTATTTTGCATGCATATAGACCTACTAATAGGGCACTGCCGGGCGGGAATTTTTATTCGAAATGTAAAGTTTTTTATTTGATTTATTTATACTAAAAAAATTATGTTGATATAAGTGTGATAATTGTAACCTGATGTAAAACAAACAAATAAAGTAATAATTCTCTCTCTCTCTCTTTCTGTCTCTCTCTCTCGCCTCTCTCTTGCTGCCCTGGCTGAGCTGCCGCCCTAGGCGGCTGCATAGTTCACCTATAGGCGCGCGCCGGCCCTGGACACTGGGAAAGAATGTGTCACAGCAGGTCAGTCTGAGAAGTGACAAAGACCGTTACACAAACACAATATTTCCTTGGTGCTGTTACAAATTCACAAATAAATGATGAACAGTGGTCCGTGAACATTTCAATTGGAAAGACACCAGTTAAATTTAAAATTGACACTGGTGCGGATGCAAACATCATGTGTGAAGAAACATTCAGCATGCTTAATCCAAAAAGAATGCTGGAGCAGGCAAATGTTACACTGTCCTGGAGGTAAACTAGAGTGTGTGGGGAAATTTCAAGCCAGTACCACATATAAAGGAAGTGTGTACACATTCCCAGTGTATGTCACTCACGGACAAAATGTGAACAATTTGCTAAGCAGATCCACTGCATCCTCAGTGGGTCTGGTGAAACATATTGAGGAAGTTCCCAATGCATTTGGTGAGCATGGAACCCTTAAAACAGAACCTGTAAAAATCCAGCTTAAGCAAAATGTTCAGCCATATGCAGTACACACAGCACGCAGAGTTCTATTACCTCTTATACAAAAAGTAAAAGAAGAGTTGCGGTGCATGGAAGAAAATGGAGTCATAGAGCCAGTAACAGACCCTACAGACTGGTGCGCACCTATGGTTCCAGTACCAAAAACCAAATGGAAAGGTACGAATCTGTGTGGATCTGAAAAAATTGAATGAAGCCATTAAAAGGGAAAGATATAATTTGCCAACTGCAGAGGATATAATCGCAAAACTTAGAGGTGCAACAGTCTTCTCATCTTTGGATGCTGCCTCTGGGTTTTGGCAGATACCCTTACACCCAGAAAGCAGCAAATTGACCACATTCATAACACCATTCGGAAGGTACTCCTTTAAAAGTCTTCCTTTTGGCATTTCAAGTGCCCCTGAAATATTTCAGCGGAAGATGGCAGAAACTCTCGTAGGGCTTGAAGGAGTATCTGTGTATATGGATGATATATTGGTGTATGGAGACACCATGGTACAGCATGACCAATGGCTTAAAGGGGGGGTGAAATGCTATTTCATGCATGCTGAGTTTTTTACACTGTTAAAGAGTTGGATTCCCAAAAGAGTTGGATTCCCGGAAGAGGTATTTTTGTTCCAAAAATATAGCAGAGCTCCCATATAGCAGAGCACTGAGAGCACAGACATTCACTAATCAGAGCGAGAGCGTCGCGAAAAGTCACAAAAGAACAGTGTTTTTGGTTGCCAGGGCAAGACAACCCTGCACAGATTACCAAAAAAAACAGCATTAAGGGACCAGTGGATGGAGTTTATTTTTACAGAGCATCAACGGAGTTGTGCAAGTGTTTTTGTTTGTTCCCTGCATTTCGAAGATGCTTGTTTTACAAACAAGGCCCAGTTTGACGCCAGATTTGCACATCGTTTATTTCTTAAGGATAATGCAATCCCAACTAAAAAGGGTCACGATCATGTGTTGGAACCGCATGCGGTGAGTAAAACTGCTTCAAATATCTCTGTTGTTAACTTAGCTATCGGCGCATAAGCACATAAAGTAAACAACATGCGATGTTGTCATCAAACTGCACTTTCCACATGTACAGCTTAAAAAAAAAAAAGACGACATAAAGTGGAACTTAAATTCAACAACTTCACTTCCTTGGTCACTTGATCGACAAGCCAGTTTTGAGACCCTTCCTGAGAAAGTCAAAGCAATCCGTGAACTCTCACCGCCACACAATGTTCATGAACTAAAACGTGTACTTGGAATGTTTAATTACCTGGGCAAGTACATTCCAAATCTTTCGACAGAAGGCAGACCACTATATTAACTTTTGAGGTCAACAGCGGTATGGACCTCAGGAAGCAGCATTCCAGCGCATAAAAGACATCCTTTCCACTTCTCCAGTTTTGTCATTCTACAGTGTGTCTCTACCCACTGCTGTTTCAGCTGACTCTAGCAGTTATGGCATAGGTGGTGTGTTATAGCAGCTGCACGATGGAAACTGGAAACCGGTGGCATATTGCTTACGCAGTTTGTCTGAGGCTGAGACCAGATACGCCCAGATTGAGAAAGAATGTCTGGCGGGTGTCTGGGCTTGTGAAAATTTTGAAAAGTACCTGATTGGCCTTGAAAACTTCAAATTAGTGACAGATCACAAACCATTAGTACCTCTTATGAATAAGAAGGACTTGGACAATGTTCCGCTGCATTGTCACAGACTACTTATGAGGCTGATGAGATTTAAACTGACTGCTGAATTTGCACCAGGGAAAACTTTGTTGGTGGCTGATACGCTATCACAGAGCCTGTTAGCATATAAGGAAAATGACCTCAACACACACTCTGATGTGGTGTGTTACATTGATGCTGTTGCTGAAGGCATGCCCGCAAGCCCTCCAAAATTGAAGCCATTCAGGCTGCTACAATGGCCGACAACAACTTCCATATTGTTCGGAAGTATATCCAGTCAGGATGGCAAGATTATGTTGACAACATTCCAGTGGCAGTTCGACAGTTTTACCCTTTCAAGAATGAGCTGTCTGAGCACAATGGAATACTGACAAAAGGAAGCCGTATGTTAATTCCAGATGTCTTAAGATCCGATATTCTAAACAGAATACATGATGGGCATCAAGGTCTGACGAAGTGTAGGGAGCGGGCCAGTACATCTGTGTGGTGGCCGGGCATTTCATCTGAAATCAAACAAAAGGTTTAGTCCTGTCAGATATGCATAGAGATGACACAGACACAGCAAAAAGAGCCCCTCATCTCGACACCCCTTCCAGACAGGCTTTGGAAACACAACAAACAAGCTTTCTGGTTGGGTGTGACTATTTTTCTCGATTTCTTGAGATTCTTCACATCCTAACAACTACCACCACAGAAGTAGTGTTAAAACTGAAAGCACTATTTGCCAGGTTTGGCTGCCCTGATGAAATAGTTTCAGACAACGGTCGGCAGTTTGTGAGCAGTGAGTTTCAGGAATTTGAAATTGAATTTGACTTTCTGCACATCACATCTAGTCCACACCATGCTCAAGGAAATGGACATGCAGAGAGAGCAGTGCAGATTGCAAAAGAAAATTTTGCAACTGACAGATCCTCTTCTAGCTCTGATTAGCAACAGGGCAACACCTTGCATCTCTTCAGGTGTTAGCCCGGCTGAACTACTTATGGGCAGAAAGATTAAAACTACACTTCCAATGCTTGAGACAAATCTTCAGCCACGGTGGCCAAATCTGAAAGATGTAAAGAGAAAAGACTCCATGGAAAAGCAAAAGCAAAATTTCTACTTTAATCATCACCATGGAGCTTAACCCCTACCATTGTTGAGGACTGGTGATGCCGTACTCACTAAGTTAGACCATCAAAAGTCTTGGGGAACAGCTGCTGTGGTCACAGGCATGAGTACAACTCCTCGATCTTTCACTATTGAGACACATCAAGGGACAACTCTGCGGCGTAACCATCATCACTTGCAGCTCATCCCTGATTCAGTTGGAGGAATTCAAACTCTGGTCCAAAAAGAACAATCATATGAACAGCAGCCTGAGTCTACTTTGAACACTGGGAAAACTTTGTCTCAGGCCTCAAACACAAAAACTGAACCGCTGATGACTAGATCTGGCAGAAAAAACAAACCAGTGAATAGATTAGATTTGTGAAAAAAGGGAAGAAGAAAGTATGAATATATGCTTGTCATATTTTGTTTAATAGAGATTAGAAACAATTTTATTCAATGTGGTTGGAATAAGCAAAATTAGAAAATATGTTTTGTTTTGTTTAATGATGTTAAAAATTTCATAATACTAACGAGAAATATTTAAGGCTGTTCAGAAGGAAAAAACTAAAAAGGGGAGATGTAATGTGTGTGTTGCTTTAAGAAAAGGTGATTACGTTGTTGTTCCAAGAAGTAGTTCTGCACATGTTGAGTTCATGACTGGAGTCGAGAAAAAAGGATTCTGTTGTCCCGTTAAGACCAGTGTCATCATTAAAAACACTGGTTTCATAATAAAAGTCCCTCTTATGCCAGGAACACTTTTCCGTCAGCTCCTGGATCTCAGCGGTTCTATTCCCAACAAAGACTCTGTAACGGCAGGAGTCAGAATTCAACCTCTGGAAGACTGTAGTTAACTCTGTCTCCAGTAATTTAGCAGACTTCCACAGAGTTCCAGTCTTGGAATGGAGTGAGCTCGTTTAGTAGTGACACAAGAGCGTGATATAATGAAGGACAGGTAGGTCTGACCATCCTGGTCAGTAGTCCGGAGGTAGGCAACTGCTCCATATGCCTGATCAGAGGCATCCGAGAAGATATGTACCTCATGTGTTACTCCGTCCCTCACAACTTGAGGAAGAACATAAGACCGGGGAAAGGAGATACAAGGAAGGTATCGGTGTTTTCCTTCCATGCATTCCCAGACTGGAGGAGCTCAGGTGGGAGGTTGGGGTCATCCCACCCTCTCTGCTTTTTCCACAGTTGCTTAATGATGACTTTTGCCTGAGTGGAATAAGGTAGAAGCCATCCCAGGATGTCGTACTGGGTAGCTACGACCTTATAGATATTCAAAGTTGGAGTCTCATAGATCACAGGTCTGTGTTTGTCGGACAAAGTGTCCATCTGCCAGTTTCAGCTCAGACCCAGTGTCGATTCAGGGATGTCAGACTACTCCTGCGTCAACCACAGCTCCACACTTGCAGCTTGTGCATGAGAAGGTAGGTGACTCAGTACCCATTGGCAAATTTCGAATCCAGCTCTGGACAGGATATTCCGCAGTTGATCAATCACGTTCCGAGCCTCATCTGCAGTAGGCAGGCTCTGCAGGCAGTTATCGACATAGAAACACCTCTCCATTGAGAATCTAATTACCTCGTCTGTCTGGGGGTGTTGCCGCACGTGACGCTGTAGTGCATAGCACAACAAGGACTGGAGGTTGTGCCGAAGGGTAATATATCTAAATTATGGCCTATGCTCTCAATGTCAAATGCAGAAATGTTAATCCATGCATTTATGACCTCAAGGTTAGATTATTGTAATGTTTTATTGGGTGGTTGTTCTGCACACTTAGTAAACAAACTACAGTTAGTCCAAAATGCAGCAACAAGAGTTCTTACTAGAACCAGGAAGTATGGTCATATTAGCCCGGTCCTGTCCACACTGCACTGGCTCCCTATCAAATATCGTATAGATTTAAAATATTGTTTATTACTTATAAAGCCCTGAATGGTTTAGCACCTCAGTATTTGAATGAGCTCCTTTTACATTATACTCTTTTACGTCCGATACGTTCTCAAAACTCAGGCAATTTGATAATACCTAGAATATCAAAATCAACTGCGGGCGGCAGATCCTTTTCCTATTTGACGCCTAAACTCTGGAATAACCTACCTAACATTGTTCTGGAGGCAGACACACTCTTGCAGTTTAAATCTAGATTAAAGACCCATCTCTTTAACCTGTTTTACTCATAACATACTAATATGCTTTTAATATCCAAATCCGTTAAAGGATTCTTAGGCTGCATTAATTAGGTAAACCGGAACCGGAAACACTTCACATAACACCCAATGTACTTGCTACATTATTAGAAGAATGGCATCTACGCTAATATTTGTCTGTTTCTCTCTTATTCCGAGGTCACCATAGCCACCAGATCCAGTCTGTATCCAGATCAGAGGGTCACTGCTGTCACCCGGATCCAGTACGTATCCAGACCAGATGGTGGATCAGCCCCTAGAAAGGACCTCTACTGCCCTGAAAGACAGCGGAGACCAGGACAACTAGAGCCCCAGATACAGATCCCCTGTAAAGACCTTGTCTCAGAGGACCACCAGGACAAGACCACAGGATACAGATGATTATTCTGCACAATCTGACTTTGCTGCAGCCTGGATAGAAGGTGGGCCGAACGCTACGATCTGCTTTAGTTTTTGAAATGATAGATCATCGAGGATAGAGTAGCTGCTTTTTTCACATGAACTAAATATTTTTTTTCTGAACACGTTTCCGTTTGTTGGCAGTGTCAAGTCGATCATATTTTTTTTGAAAACTAAATTTACGTTTAATAAACGGAATAGGCAAACGCGAGGGAGTACTATACATCTCACCAATGAAAAATAAATTCTATCGTCATGTGACTAACGTCTTCCAATTATATTCGTTCAAAATATAGTCCCGCTACCACGACTGAATGTAGCGGTAGCACATGCGTTCTCTAGCTAGCCACATCCATGAGTAACTTACATGCCTTAAAAGCGGGAGCACTTTCTATGGTGTAAAATCTTGGGGAAATCACCATAAAATCTTCTCTCAGAAAACTACACAATCAAACATGTTCCTGCAGGAATCCTATCCGAAGTCGAGAAACATTAACAGCGGCATCCAAGATTCCAGGTATAATGGCTCTGGTAAGTACTCCGTGTAACTGCTGTTTGTTCCCGTCTTATAATGTTAGCTAATGTTAGTTTAGGTCATGAACTCTGTAAAATGTTTACATATAACGTTATTCCGTATTGTTTTTGTATTTACAGGTGACGTTACACTTGTTAGAAATAACACAACGTTACAGATCACAGAGAAGAAAACATTTGTTTTGAGGAGATGCAGAGCTAACGTGTTAGCATGTAAACGTTAGCTAGATGTAATTTTAGCAGTGCATGTTAACGTTGACGTAAACAGTTATTCTATCAGGCTGTAGCGCCATAAATTAGGATATGAAAGACGATTACTAGAAAGATTAAAGTTAAGATAACATGTATTATATAAGTTTACATCTACTAGCTACATCACCTAATAGCTAGTCATGGAAGAGATAACATGTAAGCATGTAAACATGTAAGCTAGCTAGATACGATTACATCAACTACAGACAACTTAACGTTACTAGCTAGGCATGGAAGAGATAACGTATTAAATAGGTTTACATCAACAGCAGATATCCTAATAGCTAGTCATGGAAGAGATACCATGAATTAAATAACATTACATTACAATATTTATCCTAAATGTTATACATTTAATCATCAAACAACAGAGTAATTAAAACTATTTTTTTTTTTTTTACATTTCTTTTTCAGCTTGCTAGAAAGACGCCTACACTGATACCTAATTTGGGAAGTTCTCACAGTCCACACAAAGACACATGTCTGTACATGGGAGCTCATTCAATTTGCATGTGCATCTCCCTTTGACACATTGTGTTTTTTTACAGGAGCAGTAGACAAGCTCCATCCCTGCGTGACTCCGCTGCAAGAAGCAGCTTACCAGCTGTCAATGTTTCACATTTCTGAAGATTCTCCTTTACCCTCTATTATATTACCGGTACCCGGTTATATTTTTGGTGAAATATTTATCACTTCTGCATATTATGCACTGCCTTGGAAGGAGATGTGGTGCTCTTTTTAGATGCCCCGGAACCTCTGTTGTGGTTGAGCGGAGAACTCTAACTTCTGTTGGCGTATTTGTGGTGTAGGCTAACTAGGCTTCTTCATCTAATATATTGTAATGGATAAGATAAGGGAAAAACAGAAAAATGTGATGACTGCATGTATTGTAGTAGTATACTACCAACTTTATAGTTTGACAAAACTGTATATTACTAAGGGGGACAAAAAATGTGTGTGTATATATATGTATATACATATACATATATATGTGTGTGTGTGTGTGTGTGTGTGTATATCCGCATTTATTAGACCGTGAACCAATAATTTTACTACACTGTTTATAACTCTGCTAATCTGTTTCCTCAGGTAATGCCAGATCCTCAGCTCTGCTGTGAGACTTCTTGACTTGATCTAACTCCTCACTCATGAATTCTGCAGAAACAATGAAAATGCCATTTGTTTTTCATGGTTCATCATAAAACTCTTTTAATGTTTTGCTCATCTGATTGGTGGAGCACATTTTCAGTCGCTATATTTGAAAAATGTGTCCACTAGATCTCGCGGTGTCTATAGTAGCCTTTTATATAATATATATATAATAATTAACTTAATATATATGTTATTGCATTTTATAATTATATCTGTATGATTTTTTACTATTTCTGAGATGTAAATATCAATAATTTGTTTGGGGTTAAAAAGGATTCAAAGCATTTACACCATGATTTATCCAAACGTATGAGGTCAAACAACTAACTTACACTTAGGCTAACCACTATAAAGCTGCTTTGTAACCTTCAGCTTCCTGTACTGTCTTTTGTTTCTTCTTGCTGGCTCTCAATATTTATTTTGTTAGCATACTGCATGTAGCATTCTCTATGGTAGCCAACATGAATTGGCACATCTGGAATGTGGCCTACTGTGATTTTATATTTTTCCACAGCTTTTAGGGCGATTTGGCTTTAATTGTATTTAAATTCACCCACTCTAAAGAACACTGTACAAACTTGATCCAACTTGTTCCTGAAAAGGGTATGAAGTTTGTTGATGTAGAGCTAGTAACATGCACACAACTCTCCATATCCAAGATAAATCGTGTCAAATTTCTGTTAGATATATAAATATAACGTTAGCCTACAATATAAAATACCGCTATGTCACTCCCGCCCATTTCGGGGTCCTAGTCTGGGCGTCTTGCAATTGGTTAATATTTTTAATGACGTTAAAAACTCCAATCCGATTGGTTCAACTATTAGAGCTGGCCCGCGATTTGCCTAAGAAGATTGCCAATCAAAACATACGTTTCTGAAAATATATGATCAAACCAGAATTGCCAACAAATTTTATTTGACTACATATAATTACTTAATATCGTACATAAAAGAATCATATAGAGCTTGGGAAACTACGTCACTGCACATTGCATTCTGGGTAGTCGCGGCCATTTTTGGGGACACGCTTATCAGTAAAAGTGAAAGTGAAAGTGACATGATCAAGTGTAAGTTTACATATAAAGAAAAACTCAACAAGGAAGCAAAGATGCGGTATTTAAAAAAAAATCAAGACAATCAACGAACTCAATCTGCACGAACACAAAGAGTGGTCGGATGATCTTAAAGAGCTGCCGCTCGTAACCTTCCCCAATGTGTTTTCTAACCTTGTTTGTAGTGTCAGAGCGTACACCTCTGATCAGTTTAAAAATGATAAATCTCTCGAGTCTCACCTGCAATTACACATGGATGGGTGCAGAACCTACAAATTTTCCGCGTCAACGAGCGAGTTACACTGCCCCTTTACTTTTTCATATGCGTTACTGTAAACTGTACAAATTAACCTCATTGTGTTATGATGCACAAATAAAGAGATACAGAATTGATCAATTTTGCCGTTTATTACTGTAACAGGTGGTATGCAATATGCATAACACTGATAATGCAGGAGATGTGGTTCATGCATAGGTAACATTTAATGTAAAGATAAGTCTGTCAAATCGATTAATCACATCCAAAAAAAAGTTGTTTATATAACGTACATTTCGGTATATTTATATGTATATATATATATATATATATATATATATATATATATAAATGCACATACATGCGTGTGTATATATCAGACCAAAGGGACAACAATCCTTCTTTTCCTTCTTACTGCTGCTAACCAAGCCATGTGACGCCGCTTTGTTAACTCGGAGACCTGAGATCAAGGTGCGGTTTTCCAGCGGGAAAGCTGAAAAATCGCACTCCATTCAAATTATTTTTCCATGCCGGTCATGAGTACGAGTATGGCAGTTAATTACACAACAAGGTTTTACCATTGTAACTTATTTTTAGCTGTAGAGAGCAAACAAAACAGTCTATTATCAATCCAATACAATACATACAGTACAGCAGCGTCCATGTCCTAAAGTCCCAGAATGCATTGCGTTGCTGACGTCATGTTCCCAGACTCTATACTCTATCGATGGAGATCGATCAAAAACACTAAAAACGCGTTCGGCCCACCATCTAGGAATTGAACTACTGGTTTTTGTCTGGTCAGAGGAGAACTGACCCCCAACTGAGCCTGGTTTCTCCCAAGGTATTTTTCTCCATTCTGTCACCGATGGAGTTTCGGTTCCTTGCCGCTGTCGCCTCTGGCTTGCTTAGTTGGGGTCACTTCATCTACAGCGATATCATTGACTTGATTGCAAATTAAAACAGACACTATTTCAACTGAACAGAGATTACATAACTGAATTCAATGATGAACTGCCTTTAACTATCATTTTTCATTATTGACACACTGTTTTCCAAATGAATGTTGTTCAGTGCTTTGGCGCAATGTATTTTGTCTAAAGCACTATATAAATAAAGGTGACTTGATTCACAACCAATCACCGGCATCTCAGAGTCTTGTGTTTCCACAGGTCAGTGCTTATGGTTAGAGTAAAAAAGTAAAGAATAAAAACATATACAAATGTCTTCTATAGGATAAATAAAATATTTCTTCAATATTTACAGATAAATGTGAAGCAGCGCTTCATTATAACTGGCATTGTGTCACTAAATACAGCTCCATCAGAATATGACTCAGTCTGTAGATCAGAGGAAGTGAACAAACACAGGAAGAGCTGATAGTGTTTAAATAAAGAGTTGAGATCAAATACTGAAGAGAAAGACTGAGAGACAGAGAGAATGTCTGATAATAATCATCTGTGTCTGCTGGGACTGATCTTTCTCTCTTCACTTCTCACAGGTGAACACACTTCTACACACTCTTTAAACTCCTGTGAAAGAGTTCAGCGTAAAGTTTAATTTATTAATATACAACATATGATCACTCTAATGTTCTTGTGTTTCAGGTGTCAGTGGAGTGGATGAGACTCATGTGTTCATCAGTTCTGGTGAAGATGTCCGTCTGCCCTGTAATAATGCTCTTCAGGACTGTACATCAAATACATGGCTCTATAATAACAGATTCAGAGATTCAGCAGCAGTTGAACTGATTCATTTAGGGAGAAATAATAAAGACATAGAGAGACATGAGAGACTGAGTCTGGGGTCTGACTGCTCTCTGAACATCAGGAACATCTCAACAGAAGATTATGGATCTTACACCTGCAGACAATATGTGAATCACACACGACTAACACCCGATGCTCTTGTTAATCTTCATGTTCTTCATGGTAATTTTATGATTATGTGGTCAATTTAAAAATAGTAAATTCTTGATTTAATCTCTCCTGATGATAGAAGAGTGTGTGATGTGTGTTTTATTCTGTGTTTCAGTCTCATCCTCACACACTGAGATCAGTTCAGGTCTCTCTGTGACTCTCTTCTGTCGGCTGTATTCATATCCTCGAGTCTCTTGTGATGATTGGATCCGTTCTGAGAGAATTCATCTGTTCTGGGTGAATCAGGCTGGTGTTAAATCAGACTCCAGATATCAGATATCATCCTCATCAGATCACTGTATCATCTCTCTGAATAAAACACTCCTGAATGAAGATCACAACAGAGAGTGGAGATGTGAAGTTACTGAGAGAGATCAAGTCAAGACCTCAGTCACATACACTGTCAAGAGTTCAGGTGAGAAAACATCTCATCAATCAGTCTGTTAGATGTGCTAGCAGAATACTAATACAGTTGTCATAATCTACAGTTGTCATTATCTAAGCTGAACTAATATTGACCCTTCACAGCTGAAGCTGGTTCAACAACATCAGTGATTCCAGTCCACAGCACACACTCTCAGGATCCTTCAACTACAAACACACACACAATTAAAGGTACATCATCACTGTCTTCATCACACCAGTGCTTTACAGCGGCTCTCAGATACTGTTTTCTTCTTAAATCAGTCTCTAGATATAATGAATTCCTCTCTGAAGACATTAAGAGATGGAGTAAAAGGAATCACTAACTGTTCACTATCAGTTTGAGAAACGGTTTATTTGCTGGTTTATTCTGAGCTCAAAAGAGTGTGAGAGACATTAACACACTGATGCTGTCAGACACTCTGATTTTGTGCCTACAGTGACATTGTGTCAGGAGCTGAATAAAAAAATACTACAGTAAAAGTAAAGACGTTTGTGTTAATAGTCAAAGAGCAAACACACTACAGCATTTTTAAATGATTCCAGAGAAGTACCTTTGTATATCTGCAAAAATCTGCTGAACTTTGAGTAAAAAAAAAGAAAAAAAAAAGAAATTATATATATATATATATATATATATATATATATATATATATATATATATATATATATATATATATATATATATATATATATACAGGTCCTTCTCAAAAAATGTGCATATTGTGATAAAGTTCATTATTTTCCATAATTTAATGATAAAAATTAAACTTTCATATATTTTAGATTCATAGCACACCAACTGAAATATTTCAGGTCTTTTATTGTTTTAATACTGATGATTTTGGCATACAGCTCATGAAAACCCAAAATTCCTATCTCAAAAAATTAGCATATCATGAAAAGGTTCTCTAAACGAGCTATTAACCTAATCATCTGAATCAACTAATTAACTCTAAACACCTGCAAAAGATTCCTGAGGCTTTTAAAACTCTCAGCCTGGTTCATTACTCAAAACCGCCATCATGGGTAAGACTGACGACCTGACTGCTGTCCAGAAGGCCATTATTGACACCCTCAAGCGAGAGGGTAAGACACAGAAATAAATTTCTGAACGAATAGGCTGTTCCCAGAGTGCTGTATCAAGGCACCTCAGTGGGAAGTCTGTGGGAAGGAAAAAGTGTGGCAAAAAACACAGAAGAGGTGACCGGACCCTGAGGAAGATTGTGGAGAAGGAGCGATTCCAGACCTTGGGGGACCTGCGGAAGCAGTGGACTGAGTCTGGTGTAGAAACATCCAGAGCCACCGTGCACATGCGTGTGCAGGAAATGGGCTACAGAGAAGCAGCACTGGACTGTTGCTCAGTGGTCCAAAGTACTTTTTTCAGATGAAAGCAAATTTTGCATGTCATTTGGAAATCAAGGTGCCAGAGTCTGGAGGAAGACTGGGGAGAAGGAAATGCCAAAATGCCTGAAGTCCAGTGTCAAGTACCCACAGTCAGTGATGGTCTGGGGTGCCATGTCAGCTGCTGGTGTTGGTCCACTGTGTTTTATCAAGGGCAGGGTCAATGCAGATAGTTATCAGGAGATTTTGGAGCACTTCATGCTTCCATCTGTTGAAAAGCTTTATGGAGATGAAGATTTCGTTTTTCAGCACGACCTGGCACCTGCTCACAGTGCCAAAACCACTGGTAAATGGTTTACTGACCATGGTATTACTGTGCTCAATTGGCCTGCCAACTCTCCTGACCTGAACCCCATAGAGAATCTGTGGGATATTGTGAAGAGAAAGTTGAGAGACGCAAGACCCAACACTCTGGATGAGCTTAAGGCTGCTATCGAAGCACCCTGGGCCTCCATAACACCTCAGCAGTGCCACAGGCTGATTGCCTCCATACCACGCCGCATTGAAGCAGTCATTTCTGCAAAAGGATTCCCCACCAAGTTTTGAGTGCATAACTGAACATAATTATTTGAAGGTTGACTTTTTTTGTATTAAAAACACTTTTCTTTTATTGGTCGGATGAAATATGCTATTTTTTTGAGATAGGAATTTTGGGTTTTCATGAGCTGTATGCCAAAATCATCAGTATTAAAACAATTAAAGACTTGAAATATTTCAGTTGGTGTGCAATGAATCTAAAATATATGAAAGTTTAATTTTTATCATTACATTATGGAAAATAATGAACTTTATCACAATATGCACATTTTTTGAGAAGGACCTATATATATATATATATATATATATAAGGAAACTATTTTAACGATCTAAACGCAAAGTGTAAAGTGCACGGTGCAGGTGCACTCAGGGCGTGTCCAAATCCACTTTTGCTATTTTAACGACGGAAAAACTGTTGCCGCATCCGGGCGCATAGTCGAAACGGGTTGTCCCTATTCTCTTTATGAAAAATGGGTGTTTTTTGGGTGTAACGTGCAATAAACCAATCAGAGTCTCATCTTCCATTCCCTTTAAGAGTCAGTTGCGCTCGTGCCATGACGGATTTGATATTTACACGAAGGAATTATCGAGCGCAAAGACAGAACGCGTCTCCGAGACTAAACGGAGATGCTCGTGTTAGAGTCCCTCATAAAGTGGCTAAAACGGGTGGATTGTTACATTCCTAAAATTCACGGGCGGGGATGTGGGCGGATCATTACCTCCTTGCGGGCGGGTAGTAGCGCAATATATATATATATATATATATATATATATATATATATATATATATATATATATATATATATATATATATATATATATTCTTAAGCATTGCAGTCCTTTAATTTTTTTTATATTTGGCATGTTTGTGTGCTGCTGTGTGTCCCTGTGTTTAATAAGCAGTGTGTACGCTCTTTAAATAACAAAGAAAAAACATTATGCAAGACTTTAGACCAGGTTTGAGTTGGTCTATGGCGCAGTCTATTTTCAGCTCCTTAAAATAGCAATGCGTCTGAACACAACTCTTTTTTTTAGACCAGCACGCCCACGGGCACACAAACAAACTCAAATTAACTATGGCTCCATTTCTCTAAACTCTACACACAAAACACACACACAAAATGCAAAAGCAAACACTTCCTTCAAAACTCTTTTAACTCTTCTAATAATGGTATTTTTGCCCAAGGCAAGTTGCAAGGCAAGGCAAGTTTATTTATATAGCACATTTCGTACACAATGGTAATTCAAAGTGCTTTACATAAGAGAAAGTAAAATAATCATGAAGAAAAATAATAACAAAAATAAAACAAGTAATTTTAAAACTTTTAAAATGATTAAAACATTTTAAAACAGTTAATAATAAAACAATAATAAAACATAAAACAGTGAAAATATAGTGCAATCAGTTCGGACATTGCACAGTGCTCATTCAACAAATGCACAGCTAAAAAGATGCGTTTTGAGTCTAGATTTAAATGTGACTAGTGTTTTAGCACATCTGATCTCTTCTGGAAGCTGATTCCAACTGCGGGCAGCATAGTAACTAAAGGCGGACTCCCCTTGTTTTGTGTGAACACTTGGTATTTCTAACTGACTTGATCCTAGTGATCTGAGTGCTCTGTTAGGTTTATATTCAGTGAACATATCTGCAATATATTTCGGTCCTAGGTCATTTAGTGACTTATATACGAGTAAAAGTACTTTAAAATCAATCCTAAATGTAACTGGAAGCCAGTGTAAGGACCTGAGGACTGGTGTGATATGCTCAGATTTTCTGGTTCTAGTCAGAATCCTGGCAGCAGTGTTCTGGATGAGCTGCAGCTGTCTAATGGTCTTTTTGGGAAGGCCAGTGAGGAGCCCATGACAATAGTCCACCCTGCTGGTGATAAAGGCATGAACAAGTTTCTCCAAGTCTTGACTGGAAACAAAACATCTAATTCTTGCGATGTTTTTTAAATGATAGTATGCTGATTTAGTTACTGCTTTGACATGACTACTGAAACTAAGGTCTGTCTCCAGAATCACACCAAGATTCCTGACTTGATTTTTAGTTGTTTGACCCCTAGAGTCAAGGTATGCATTCACCTTGAACACTTCATCTTTGTTTCCAAATGCAATGACTTCAGTTTTTTCCTTGTTTAACTGAAGAAAGTTCTGGCACATCCAATTATTAATTTCTTCAATGCAATGGTAGAGGGAGTCAATGGGGCTGTAGTCATTTGGAGATAAGGCTAGGTAAATCTGGGTATCACCAGCATAGCTGTGATAGGCAATCTGGTTCTTTCTCATTATTTGACTTAGTGGAAGCATATACAGGCTAAACAAGAGCGGTGCAAGAATTGACCCTTGTGGGACTCCGCATGTCATGGACGTCCACTTAGACTTATGCTCTCCTAGACTCACATAATAGCCTCTCCCTTCTAAGTATGATCTGAACCATCTGAGTACCATCCCAGAAAGCCCGACCCAGTTTTCCAGTCTCTCTAGTAGTATGTTATGATCGACAGTGTCAAACGCAGCACTGAGATCTAGCAATAACCAGCACCGATATTTTGCCAGAGTCACAATTTAAGCGAATATTATTTATTATCTTAATGAGTGCTGTCTCTGTGCTGTGATGTGGTCGGAAACCAGATTGAAAATTGTCCAGGTATCCATTTGAGTTTAAGTATTTGTTCAGCTGATTAAAAACTACCTTTTCTATAATTTTGCCTATAAAAGGAAGATTGGATATTGGTCTAAAATTGCTCAAAAATGTGTTATCAAGATTGGTCTTTTTCAGGAGGGGCTTTACAACTGCAGTTTTTAGGGAGTTTGGAAATGTCCCAGAAAGAAGTGAGGCGTTCACCACTTCTAAGAGATCTGCTTTTAAGCAGTCAAGCACACTTTTGAAAAAAGATGTGGGAAGTGTGTCAAGACAACAGGTTGATGATTTTAGTTTCTGCACTATGTCTTCCAGAATTTTGCTATCAATTTTTTCAAAATTAGACATAGTATCTTTTTGATATTTTGGCCGAATCTGTCTGACCTCTGCATTACTTGAGGATGTGCTAATCGCCTTCCTGATATTGATGATCTTCTCAGAAAAGAAAGAAGCAAACTCATTGCATTTTCTGTCTGAGAGCATTTCACTGGGAATCTGACTTGGGGGGTTTGTCAGTCTCTCAACAGTGGCAAAAAGAGTACGAGTGTTATTTAAGTTACTGTTTATAAGGTTTGAGAAGAAGTTCTGTCTAGCTGTGGCTAGTTTCACATTAAAAGCATGAAGGATGTCTTTATAGATGCTATAGTGAATTTCAAGTTTCGTCTTCCTCCACATCCGCTCGGCTTTTCTGCATTGTCTTTTCATAGTCTGAACTGCTGTTGATCTTCTCCAAACTGATTTCTGTCTGTTTGTTTTCTTACTGACTATTATTGGTGCAACATCATCAATAACATTCTTAACTTTTGAGTTAAAGGAATCAAGGAGAATATCAACAGAGTCTGCAGAAATGCTTGGTGTTAAAGATATAGCCTCCATAAATAGTACACTTGTGTTCTCGTTTATGCATCTCCTTCTGACAGAGACAGATCTAGATTCAGTGGTAGCAGAGATCAATATATCAAAGAAAATACAGAAGTGATCAGATAGTGATATGTCCTTAGTAACAATGGATGAAATGTTTAGACCCCTACTGATGATTAGATCCAGAGTGTGTCCACCTTTGTGTGTGGGTCCATGCACATGCTGAATCAGGTCAAAGGTGTTTAAAACCGTTATCATTTCTTTTGTAGTTTTGTTTTCTGCATTATCTATGTGAATATTAAAATCCCCTGCAATTGCAAAACAGTCAAACTCTGAGGAAATTATTGATAACATTTCTGTGACCTCTTCAACAAAGGCTGGAGAGTATTTTGGAGGCCTGTAAATAATAATAAACAGAATGCGTGGAGCACCTTTCAGCACAATCCCTAGATATTCAAAAGACAAGTACTGACCAAATGACACTTGATTGCATTGATAGACATCTTTAAATAGAGCAGCTACACCCCCACCTCTTCTAACAGTCCTGCAAACACTCATGTAAGTGAAGTTAGGAGGGGCTGCTTCATTGAGGATTGTTGCACTGCAGCTGTCTTCAAGCCATGTTTCATTTAGAAACATAAAATCCAGATTGTTTGAGGTTATAAAGTCATTGATTAGAAATGATTTATTTTTTAGTGAGCGAATGTTTAAAAGTGCTAACTTGATGGCAGTGCTATGTGTCTTTACATCAATCTTAGTTTGATGCATAATAGGCCGCAGATTAGATGAGTTTGCCCTTCGGCTTGAGAAGGCCTTAGACTTTCTATCACGTGATAAAACTGAAATAGAGAAAGCTACAGGCACACTGGGTTCCCGCTTGTTCAGTAGGCATTTGTGAATGTTGCTGCTATTATAGCGGAGACCCGACACATATCACTGAGAGCTTCTATCAGTTGTTTTTGGTTCACCTTCAGCAGATCGAGGGTTTGGGCCCTGGCGTTGTGGCAGCGGTCGGAGAGCTCTCGCAGGAGCAGGGACCACAGGCTTTGGTGGTTGGGGGGCCCGCCGTTTTTTAGTTGATATCTGCGGGCTAGCAGCGAATGAGTGGGAGAGTTTAGTCCCAACATACATCAATTCCTCCATTTTCTGAGAGAAGCACAGAAGTGGAGATGCTGGAGAGAGGGATAATGTGTCTGGTGAGATGGGCTGTGTCTCTGGTGTTTCCGGTGGCTGTGATGTGTTGTTCTGACTTCCCTGGCTGTTTTCCAGAAAGTCGTCCTTGGGTGGTGAATCTTGTAGCTGTTTTGATACATCACAGTCTGTCTGTGAGGAGCTCTGTGGGCAGGGCTCAGCAGGGATAGTGTCTATCAGCAGTGATTGTTTTGGCTGCATGGTGTTATCAGTGTCCTTGTGGGATATGTCAACCACATGATGACTCGGACCCGGTGTGTGTGTGCTGAATGGATTGACACACTCTGCTGAAGGATGACGGAGGGAGAAGAAGATATTGTCCTTAAACACTCTTGCACCAAGTTTGTTTGGGTGGAGGCCATCCGGTTTAAACAATTGTCTATGGCCCCAGAAAAGATTGAAGTTGTCAATGAAATTTACTCCTTTTATATTACAAGATCTTTGTAGCCATGTGTTCAGCCCAAGCAACCGTGAAAACATATTTGTTCCCCTTGCTGGGAGTGGTCCACTGATGAACGACTGAACTTTGAGTCTTTGAAGTGTTTCAAAGAGTTCAATGAAGTCCTTCTTAAGGAGTTCTGACTGCTCTTTCCGAATATCATTCTTCCCCACATGGATGATGATTTGATTTGCAGTCTTGTGCTTCATCAGAATGTTCTGAAGTTCCTTGTTCACATCAGAGACCGTTGCTTGAGGAAGGCAGCATGTTGTTGTAGTCCTGCTACGGATGTTTCTGATAACAGAGTCACCCACTATCAGAGTCCTGGGCTCGGCTGCGCTCTGAGCTGAATGCCGCTGTCTGCTCGTCCTTGAGCGCCTGTTAGTAGCGGTGTTTGCTGCTGGCTGATCAGATCCATATTTAAATACATTTGGGGATTCCTCACCCACATTTATTAATGCTTGAAATCTGTTCTCCAGATGTATAGGGGGTGGTAGAATACCAGTATTTACAAGCCTTGTCATAGTCGAATCTGGCGTAGAGGAAGCTATGGCAGCAATACGAGAAACTCGTGACAATCAGATGTCTCGTGTTCCTTTGGGTCTCGCTCCCTGTTTGTGCCAACGATTAGTGTGGTGATCAGTTTCGGCTTGTTCCTCTACACTTGGTACAAACTGTTGAGATTCAGAGGATTCGTGGGACTCACCGGCTGTATGCTGAGGGGTTCATGACGACGGTCTGCTGAGTGTTCCGTCTGTTTTGGAAGTCCAGCAAGTAACTTTGTTTCAAGAATCACAATCCTTTGTAGAAGTTTGCAGCAGTTCATGCAACAAGTAAATCCAACAGGAGGCATTTTCTCTCGCTTCTGTTTGGTAGGCAGTTGTTTTCCCGTCTCCGGAATGTAAGCTGTTCGCAGTGGGAGACGAAGTCTTCTTTTTGTAGTATTATTCCAGTCCCAGTGTTTTTAGTTTCAGCGTTTGTGCCAAAAATCTGTTGTTTGAGCACTGTGCTGATCTGCTGAAGTAAAAATCGTAGAAAAATCTGAGAAAAGTACAGAAATAAGAAGCAAAGCGCAGAGCAGTAAGCTAGAACGTCCGAACGGTAGCAAAGCCGACATTTCAGGCCAGTAACTCTACACACCAACATAAAGTAATTAGCCACACACACACATGCACACACACATACACACACACACACACACACACACACACACACACATTACACAGATGTGAAGAATGCAAAACTCTACTCTCGTGTGTGTTCTGCTTGTTCAGAGTGCAGTGGAACACAGGAGTTTGTCACACACACACACACACACACCCACTCTCTCTCTCTCTCTCTCACACACACACTCACACACTATCTCTCTCTCACACACACACACACACACACACACACACACACACACACACACACACACACACACACTCTCTCTCACACACTCTCTCTTTCTCACACACACACACACTCTCTCACACACACACTCTCTCTCTCTCTCTCTCTCTCACACACACACACACACACTCTTTCACACACACTCTCTCTCTCTCTCTCTCTCTCACACACACACACACACACACACACACACACTCTCTCTCTCTCTCTCTCTCTCTCTCAAACACACACACTCAGCAGTGGGCAGCAGTTGGGTCTTAGTTCCTGTTCAAGGGTCTAAGTTCAGTCGTGGTGTTGAGGGAGGAAGAGAGCACTGTACAGATCTGATCTCTTTATGTCTGCAAGCTCACATGTACATAAGTATTAAGATGTTCTGTTTCTATGTTCATTATGTTTGAACAGAACTAGATCACATGATCACAGATCTGGCAGAAGCTGAAGTCTGTAGTTCTGCTGGATCATTATTCAGAGGTACCACAGTTCATTAATGATGAAACATTCAATCTGAAGAACTGTTCATCATTTTACACCTTTGATTTCATTCACAAAGTCTTGATTGTGTTCATCTGTCCATCTTTCCTGCAGTGATTGTGATTATTGTTGAGTTTGCTGTGTTTGCTGCTCCTACTGTGATTCTTCTTCAGATCATCTGTGCAAGAAAAGCTGGTGAGTTTTTCAGATAATTCACATTGATCTGAAACAATCTGCACTCACGAGAGCTCAGTAAATGATTTTGTGTTTAATTATTTTGCAGAAAGGAAGGACTCGCAGCAGCCAGAGGAAATAGAGATTAATACAATAATAGAATAAAATATACTACAAATAACAGGCCAGATAACAGATTTATATTCATCTCTATGAACGTTATGGATATTTGCATACAGTTTTGAAGGATATTTTCCAGTGCTCCATACTGTACTGAATACATAAAATATCATATTAAATCCTTACTTATGAAATTATATGAATGTTTATCTTTCCACCTACATCATGCTGCAACATGTTTTTATGTTGTGTTCTTCAAATATGTGTCTTTTCAAATTTGTGGTGGAAAAATGTATTTGCATTGCTTCTGCATGACAATATATGCATGTGTTTTGTTAAAATTTCTGTGTGTACACTGTGAGATGTGTTTAAGGCCTAAGAGTAATGGGCAGCAGGTGGTTCATGGAGACGTGTGGGTGCAGAAGGAAGACACCTGGGGGGAAACAGATGTCTGAAAATGACCTGAGAGGGTCACCTAAGTCCTAAATGTGTGAGAAACAACACACAGAAGAGTTTTTTCTTTACAGTTTAAAAGTTTCAAAGGAGGGTTTTTACATATTTCTTGGCTGGATAACTTTAGCTGTAATAAGCTTTTTTATTGCAGGCTATTAGATGCTACAGCAAAATGTAAAATAATAAATAAATCTGTCCGAGTTTACACACGTAAAAACTCCTGATATAATCAATAACTAAATACTCAATGAATATCTTATTAACATTGTGTAGACTTTCTTTCAGATCTGTGAGTGTGGAGAACTGCGCAAACTTTCAAACACTAAAATGAGATCAGAGCAGATTCTGACTAACCTACAGTAGACACCTCTGATTGGCCACTGCTTTTACATCACAAGTTGATCTGCGTGCCATTGGTCTTTATGTTTGCTTATGTTTTCTGCATAGTGACGCATTTAAACACTCTGAGGTATGTTACTCCTCGATAACAACCGGTAAAAGCACACAGGCTCATCCGGGTAACATGTTCTCATTTCATGCTAATACAGCTGCTTCCATTTTGCTACGATTGTTAAAAAGGCCCGCTGTAAACGAGCTTTTATTTTGAAGTTTTCTGGTGATCAGCCAGTGTTTGAATGTGATGTCATCTCAGCAACCTAAAGACACTACGCTCCACCCATTTCCAGCAGGTGGTAATGATTAGTGTTTGGTAGAAATAGCCTGCACCGAGTAGGTGAAAGAAAATGTACTCGAGGCTTTTTCAAGTGTTGGTGTTGTGTGCGTATGTTAGATGAACCAAATCACACCCAGATGGAAACACCAATGTAATGTCTGCAACATTTGTGAATTGTTGTGAAGAAAATAAATGCATCAAAGACTTAACCTGCATCTTTATGTCTCTTACCGGACATCTGTGGTGAACTAGTCCCCCCACTGGCAACCCCAAATGGTCTAGTTATACCAGTTTCCTTTAACGATTGTTTTGTGTGCTGTAATGGATAAGAGAACTGGTAAGAATTTAAAACATTTTCATCTTAAATCTTTTATCACCATAATTATTTATGTGGTGGAATGTTGTGTGATAAATGGTTTTACCTTTAGTCAAACTGAAGTTACCAACATTTATTTTGGTAGCTATTTTCTGTGAACTACAAGAACTGCTGGTGATTCCAGCTAACCCTTTGCTTCATCACAACTTCTCTATACAGCTGGGCTCGTCAACCATAACTCCTTCGAGGACAGTCAGAAACCTAGGAGTTGTGATGGATCATCAGTTAAGCTTCACTGACCACATTGCTACAATGACCCGGTCCTGCAGGTTTGCCTTATACAACATTAGGAAGATTAGACCCTTCCTGTCAGAGCAAGCAACCCAACTTCTTGTCCAAGCTCTTGTTCTCTCCAGACTGGACTATTGTAATGCTCTCCTGGCTCTTGTATACTGTTGTTGTTCTCTTGTTGACCTGACTGCTTCTATTGTTCTCATTTGTAAGTCACTTTGGATAAAAGCGTCTGCTAAATGATTAAATGTAAATGTATGTGTAGTTTTCCAACAAAAATGATCATTAATTCTTCTCTCTTTAGACAAAATCAATTAAGCTTATGAGAAATTTGAATCAAGTATTGAATTTGGAAAAACTTGAATAAATTATGACAATTGTAATTTTGAAAAGGGAGCAACTTATAAAAAATATATAGTTGTTCATGCATAATATATTTAATATATATAATTTATAATTTTTGAAAAAGAAGCAGATTAAGACAAATGCGAAAGAGATACAAATTGAACTCATTTTTTCAGATGCAGTAGTTTTACCTAAAATATTTATTTATAATTTGTTGTTGGTTAACATTAATGACACGGATAGGTACTTAATTATGAATGCTGCTTTAAGATGGAAGACATGCATGGAATACACATGTTTAGTTTTCACGCACCTTTTCACATTCACTTAATTCAAAACTGTATTTACTTGAGATATTCTACACGAAAGACGTCTGGACTGCTGTGTGTGTATTTGAGCTCTGAGAACTGATTGCATGCTGTATAAGAGAACTGTATAAGAGCACTTCTGTCATCCTGCCTCCACTAACTTTAAAGGGGTCATATGATGCTGCTAAAAAGAACATTATTTTTTGTATTTGGTGTAATGACGTGTTTATGTAGTTTAAGGTTCACAAAACACATTATTTTCCACATACTGTACATTATTGTTTCTCCTCTATGCCCCGCCTTCTGAAACACGTAGATTTTTACGAAACTCATCTTTCTGAAAAGTGAGGTGTGCTGTGATTGGCCAGCTATCCAGTGTGTTGTGATTTGCTAAATGCCTCAAGCGAGTGACGGAAATGTTACGTCCTTCACCATACTGTGATGCTCTGCCCGGCCGGAGACATAAACATAAAACCCATTATAAACATGATATAAACATGATTTCTAGTCATGTCTTCAGACTCAGATATTTGAGTCTCGTTCAGCAACATGAACTAATCTTTTCTCTTTCCGTCTCTATGGGACTGACAGGAAGAATAAAAGACTCTGACCTCACCTGTCGATTCAGAAACCATATGTTGTGTAATGCGCATGTGCGGTCAACACAAAATGAGCGAATCACTCTCTGAGACAGCTCGGTAGTCCCGAGTCATATTAAAGATTCGTTCAAAATGAACGAAACGTTCATGAATAACAGGCAACAGACTGCATCAAGATTCAAAAATGGATTTCCGGCAATTACTGTAAGACAGCATTCCTCCTCCTGATGACAACAAGCCCAAAGTGAGTGAGCTCGGAAAACAGTACTAAACTTCATGATTTTGAGGTTCACGGTAAGTTCATGTTCAAGTTCATGTTCATGACATGTTTAACAGAGCTAGCGATTACTCTCTCTTATTAATTCGTGTCAGCTTTGACATCAGTGTGACATCATTAGCAAGCCATCACCTCAAGTGGACAAAGAGGCACTCTGGGCATTGTTGTGATATTAATTTGGTTTTATTGTTTTTTTAGTTTAGCAAAATCATCTGTTAATGTCAGCAGCCATTACACTTGTGGAAACTACAGTGCAACTTATATTGTCTTTCTTCTGTTAATTACAGAAACTGAGTTTTCTTTCAATTAAAATATGTCGCACCAGATTCATCCTTCTGTCATTAATCTGCACCTGATACATTAGCAATTGGAAAAAAACTTAATCGACAACTATTTTGATAATTGATTACGCGGTTTGAGTCATTTTTTAATACAAAAGTAAGACATTATTTGATTCCAGCTTGTTAAATGTGAATATGTTCTAGTGTCTTCTCTCCTCTGTGACAGTCAACTGAATATCTTTGAGTTGTGGACAAAACGAGACATTTGAGGACCATTCCTGGGCTGTTGGGGAAACACTGATCCACATTTTTCTGACATAGTATAGACCAAACAACTAACCGATTAATTGAGAAAATATTCAACAGATTAATCGACTATGAGAATAATCCAAAATCCCGAATCATTACGTACAAGTGCATTGCATTGGATCCCCTGGATATAAACCTCCCTCTCTATTCCTCTTTAAAAAAAAAATGTTCTCTTTGTTTTATCATTTAGTAAACTCTATAGATTTCAACCTTATTATTCCTTCTTGAGTCTCTTTAACAAGAACTTAGATTAATGTATGAATTGAATAGTGATTGTGTGACCTATATGAGGGAACAACCAGTGATACTGTGGTAGTAATATCAAATGATAGCCTATAGCGATCTCATCCGGATACACATACACCAGTAGAGAAGGGCCGTAGCTGGGGTCAGCAGGGGCCCGGTGAAGTTTGTACAGTGGGCCCTGTTTGAAATAGTTTAATTCATATGTTCATTCTATTTATTGATTTGTGCTAATTGCACAATGTTTAGGTTGTTTCATGTTTGTAGGGGTCCAGGTACAGAAAACAAATAATTAAATATAAAAGAGCACTGCATAGTCTTCACTGTAAAAATGTAATTAACAGTCAAACCAAAAATGTATTCAGACACCTTCAACTTTTATTACATTATCACAGTTTATTTGCTCTAGTTCATAAAATGGTAATAAAATATGACAAGAACTCTGAAATGTCAGAACAAATTAATCTTGATAATGTCAGATAACTTTGTGTGTGTATGTGTGTGTGTGTGTGTGTGTGTGTGAGTGTGTCTCTGTACACACTCACCTGTGAATACCAGCTCTGATCACAGTCAGTGTGTGTGTGTGTGTCAGTGTGTGTGTGTGAGAGAGAGTTTGTGTGTGAGTGAGTGAGTGAGTGAGTGAGTGAGTGTGTGTGTGTGCAAAAGGTCACCTGACACAGAGAAGATGTTCAGAGGGTCATCTTCTATAATTTATCATGCATTTCTGAAGATGCATGTTTTTCTTCAATAATGCACATTCTAAAAATACATTTGATTAAGAAGTGAAAGCAGTTAGGTGTAAACTGGTGTTTTCTACATTTCAGATCTTATAATTCTTCTACAAGCATTAGTCTCTACATTACACTAACAGACACGTGCACAAATAAACTCATGCACCTGACGTTTGGCATCTGAGCAGAGAAGACATCTTTTAATTATTGATAATAATGTTTATTAATAATATTTATACCATGCATAGTCAAAGGGAACCTAGAATCAGGCTATATATGAATTATTGAAATCTTCACGTACGAGCCGAACGGAGTTATCAAACCGACTGATGTCTTTTCTCTGTGTTAGTGATGAGGAGCTCTTTATTCACTCTGTAGAAAACTTGTGAATATGAATCCAAACCAGTAGCCTACAATAAGAGTGTGGAAATATGTGCACACTTGATTCCACAGCATATCTACATTCCTTGAATAATAATAATAATAATAATAATAATAATAATAATAATAATAATAATAATACAGTAACATCCGGTTCAATTACATTCCGCGTTTTCTTAAGTAAATTACATAACTTTACTGAGAGAAAATATGCATGTGAGAGATTTGATACACTATTTTACATTTGCAAACCCACTTTCTCCTCAATTCTTAAGAACTATGTTCACAATATAATCAGGTTAATCAAAGGTATAAGATAAATGTCGTACCTGCACGCGGGTCTGAGGCAGGTGATGGGTCACTGTGAGCTGAAGGATTCTTATAATGTTCCACACAAAGAGAGGCGGGGTTAAGAGTGAACAGCCACGCCCACCGCTGCTGTTTCTGCAGAATCAGATGAAAGTGACGAGGAACGGACTTCCGATCATTAGTGCCGCGGTTTCTATAGCAACAGCGATGTTGATCAAAGACTACATACCGATGACACGTCATGAGTCATTCACAGACTGTGACGCTCGTCTTTTCTTGACTGATAACTGCGATAAGAGTGTAAACACAAGCATGTGATGTGTCTGACTAGAAAAACTAATCACCTGAATATCTTATAATCACTAAAAGCAAGATTATTTTATTTTAATCTTTACTGAATATTTTACTATGCCCTCTATTTACGATGACCTATTATTACAATTGTTTTATACTATTTATATAATGGTTGAACCCTTAATCCATTACACGAGACATTTTAGTTTTCATTTTATTTTAAATTAATATCAAAATATACAGATAATATGCAATATAAATAATCAACAGATAATGCTTTAAACAACACAATACAATATAATAGTTAGAACAAAGCTATGACGCGGTGTTTTATTATTATTATTATTATTATTATTATTATTATTATTATTGTTATTATTATTATCGCTAGTGTCAGCAATACATTCAGAGCATGAAAAAAGCAACGATATGTGAACTGGTGTTCCTGCCAGGAACAGAAGAACAGATCTCGGTCAGGATGATGTTTAAAGTGAGTCAGACTGAATCCTGGTGTTCGCACGAGCTGTTCAGCTGTAAACAGAGACTACTGAATGTCAGTCACGTGCTCTGAATGCCATTTCACTCACTTAAACACTCCACCCCGGTGATTGATTTATACACCATTAATCACCATATTTCACCTGAACCACGGAGAATTCAATTTAACAAAGACTGTCAGTTGAAGCAGGATTCATATCTCTCTATTGATGATTCATTCAAAGGCAGTGCATAGACTTCCTAAATAAGTGAATGTATTTGAAATCTTTTTGGATGAAGCATCTGTCAAAAGTATAATATAAAGCTCTGTCTGTGGAGCACGAGACACTTGTACCCAGGCTTTATTCTGTCTATTCCTCTGCTCTCCGCTCATCTAGAACCACAGTTCACTTAAACTACATTAAACTGAGCTCATTCCTCTGTTTGACAGAAGCTCAGAACAATAACTTAAATACTAACTTATGTACAACTGAATCATTGTGTGCTCAAAACTTGAATGAACTACGCGCTTTAATGAAGGAGTGGAGCTGTTACGTTGTGTTCACACCAAACGCGAATAGAGCGTATGGCGCGAATGATTTCAATGTTAAGTCAATGCAAAGGCGCGTTTACGCGCGTCTGGAGGTCTCGCGGCGCGAATGGGGCGTTAAGCGCGGCGCGGAAGACGCGAATTCGCCTCATTCGCGCGTCTAGTTCGCGCGAATGACGCGAATTGACGCGCGAATAGAGCGCTTCGCGCGAAACGCGCGTTAAGCGCGAATGGTGCTTTTTGTGCATTTAGCGTTTGACGCGAATTCGCGTCTGCCGCCCGAGTTGAAAAATTTGAACTTTGGCGTCAATTCGCGCCGCGTTAACCAATCAGGAGCCTGCTAGGAGTCACTCATTCAACAGTATGTTCCTGCAGCCTCCGGTTGTGCAGGAATACCCTTCTCCACTCATTCAACAAGGAGGAACGACTGATGTTGTCAGTGAGCAGTCAACCGGAGCTATATGACAAAAGTTCATATTTCTATAGAGACAGGAATAAAAATGACCTATATATATATATATATATATATATATATATAAAACATATTAATAGATAAATTGAAAATAGGCCAAAGATAAGAAACGTTTCATTTTACCCCAAACGAATTATATTTTATCTTGAACCACTAAAGAGACATCAGAGCCAGCGGAAAATGTCAGAAGATCTAGCCGAGGTAAGGCTACTCTCGGCGGATACATGACGGAGCTCCCGCTGATCGCATGGAGCTCATCTCCGAGATCGGCGAAACACATTTTTTAAATAGACGCTGTCATTATAAATAAACCGCATATTTGAGTTTAAAACAACTACATTCTCGCCTGAAATACTTTTAAAACTACATTTCATGACACAATAACAGTAATATTTTGAAAATTATCCGAATAAAAATGGCGGTTGAAAATGCTGCGTGAACTCCGCTGGCAGAAGCCCCCCATGACGCGAATTCGCGTCTGTTGTGAAGTTAATTTCACGCGCGAATCAAGGGAATTACTCGCGCGAATGAAGCGAATGATCTCAAAATGGTCAAGCGGCAAACTAGGCGCGGTAGACGCGAATTTGACGCTCTATTCGCGTTTGGTGTGAACACAGCATTACTGTAAGATTCCTTTCGCGTCCTACCTATCCCATAATTCTTTTCGGCAGGACTAAGCAAGCGGTAGCGGAGTGGGGGAGGAGTATTATTTTTGGTGTTTTTTAAAAACTGGCTTTTCAAAAATATATATTTTCAGTGGGTTTCTAGTTAGGCATTTTGTTTTAGCGTTAAGCATTTTTTTTTTTTTTTTACATTTGTATGGGTATATGTAAAAAAAAAAAAAAAAAAGTTTACTTTCCTAAACTAGCTTCTTCCTTACTGCCTGTGTGAATATCCCCTTACACACAGCTTATTTGTTAGTGATTGAATCTGTTTTTAACGCTTCTAAGGACGAAAGAGCAGACAGAAGTGTTTATAAAGCTCGGGGAGAGAACGATGAGCTCTTCACCCGCGTCTTGCTTGGCGCTGTCACGGTTGCTAGGCGACAGGATATGAGCAACGGGTAAGGGAGGGAACTGAAAGAAGGGTAGGCTGTCCAAATTCACAAACACCGACTTCCGGTTTTTGCGGTCGTCGGAGGATCCATCCTCCTTCAACCGGGTAGGAAGGATCCTAAGGAGGATGCAGACCCTGAATTTGGACACAGCTGTGTCTTGCGCTCGCTGCGGCTGCCTCCTCCCCCTCCCTCTCAGATATGACACCGGCTTTGAGTGTGACCGATCATGATTGGCTGTTCTGCCTTAAGTCCCGCCTCTCTTGGAGTGTTATCGGTCTGCTCGTGCTGAGGAGGCGGGAACTTATGCTTATGGTTATTTACATCTCCCTTTTCCAGGTACTTTGAATCCTTGAGTGTTTATGCTTTGGAGGTTTTAAATAAGCTTGATATGTGTTTGGGAAGATGTTCTGTTATCGTTTTGTTGACATGTCGAGTGTTTTAGGTATTATATTTACATTTTTAGCATAATGCTAATTGCTATTATTGGGATATTGTTCAGCAGCATAACTAAATTCGGTTATGTAACGTTATGTGGCATGCAATGTATAACATAACTGTGATGAAGAAGGCGGGGAATTGAGGAGGAGGTGGGACAAACTGCCATTTGTTAAGCAGTGTATTTATGGGTTAATTGCCAGTGCAACTGATTTTGATATTTTGAGCATTGTTTGTTGATTAGCTGAATAATTTTGTGGATACTTACCTGTTGTGTTTGATTGTAACGTTACCTGTTGAGGAGAAAAAAGTGAAAAATTATGACATTGTTTGCATACCTGTTGAAGAACTATGAAAGAAAAGTGTATATTATTTTAATGTTTAAAAACAGTAAATTGTTACAATATTTATACCACCAGAGAAAAAGATTTCTGTGGGTGTTTTACAGTGTTTTATATTAGGGGTGTGCACGGATAGTCGAACATTCGAACTGCTCTAATCCTTTCATTTTAGCTGAGCTTTCAACGTTGTTACGAGAAAGGATGAAACTGAATGTTTAGTTCTTGTCACATGATCTGCGGTGCGCTTGTGGCATTCAGAAAAGTTGAGATGTTTTTAAACTCGATGAGGTGCGGACGCGCCTGGAAAAAACGAGCGCGTACGCATCACGACCGCATCACTTCCATTATGAGCGCGCATACCACGCACGTACATTGGAAATAACGAACTTGAGCAAGCAAAAGACGCGATATGTGTTTAAGAACTGCGGTCTTCTACAGTACTTCAAATATGCCGTGGAGAATCAGAAAGTGACCGAATTCAAGAACAGTGTTGCGGCATCTCTCAGGCCGGCGACACACTGGATGCGTGGCGCAAGCGTCTCAGCCGCATGGCGTGTCGTTTTTAATTCGGCTCCTATGTTAACAGGTTATAGCTTACAGACTGCCTGCGTGAGACGAGCGGAAAATGCGTGCTTGCTAGAAATAGAACCCACGCATATTTTTACCGCGACACGCGCGCGTGTTGGAAGCGTTTCCAGGCAAAATATAATAGGAAAATGTGTTTTTATGTCATTTTGTACACAAATACATATGAATTCATGATATTTTGATATTTGAAAGTCTATAGGTTGACATAAATTCAGATATAAATGTAAATATAAATAATTATCGATTTTCAAATATTGCACCTGTCAAACATAATCTATTTCTTTTTTTTTTTAAAGTTGATATTGTTGTCATGAAGACAAGAGCCTGGTCTGTCAACGGTCTCCCTCTACAGCTGGTGTGTAACCCCTCATTTACACTGAACACGTGTGCCCACTCGTCTGAAAAGGCTGAGTCAGTTCTTCAGTGATGATTACAGAGAGTCCAACCGAGACGAGTGGGAACAGTTCTTGCTGGAGCCATGTATTCCACCAGATGAGGATCCCATTCAGTGGTGAAACGAAAATACGAAGTGCTTCACAAAACGTATTCGCTAAAAGCACACCGTCACACTGAACACGTGTGCGGCGCATTACGGCTGCGACACGGCTATAGGAGCTGATCGCGCCCATTCTAGTCCCCAGACAGCAACATAGTGTTGGCCCAGATCCGGCCCACATCTGGCCCGCATGAAATCCATGTGGCCCAGATATGGGCCAGACTTGGGCCGAAACTGCTTGCTGTCTGGGTCAATGCTTGTGTTTACACCGGCCGCGACGCGGCGCGTTTCAGAAGCTTCTCCGCGCCGCTTCACTAAATACAGGCGCCTAGTCTATTTTTGACGGACGCGCGTCCACAGGAAATACAAAATGAAAGTCAAAAATCCCTGTCAATTTCAAAATAAACAGCCTGTGCAGACTCCCAAACGTATTGCATGTATATTGGCAATATATCCATGGTACTTGAAACCCCCAAATCAGAAAAACACGTCGGACAGGCAAATCACGTGGTCTCACGCATCCAGTCGCTCCGCTTCTGATATGCTCCTGGTGTGAGTTGGCACCGCGTGGAGGACGGAATAAAACCTTGTCGCAGCCGTAATGCGCAGCACACGTGTTCAGTGTTAACGAGGGGTTATTTGTGAGTCCCGACGTCTGTGTCGTCAGAGCGCGTTTTCTCCGCGGTGGGCCTTTTTGTTAACAGACTAAGGAGCCGACTTTCCCCCGATCATGTTTACACGCACGTGTTTCTAAACAAGAACATGTAAAACAATAGAAAAAAAAAAGCAAACAAGATTTGCTGACAGTTTACAAGTTTCAAAGTTAAGTTCTACAATAGCCTAATTGCTGCAGGCTGCATTACGTTTTTTATTTGTTCACTTTTTTTTTTTTTAATTTATTTTTTTGCTTTTAATCTGTGTTTGCACGCATTATTAAAGGTTTTCAGATACAAAACACGATGTGTAATGTTCAAGCTTATTGTGCTTGTTCAAAATGACAGAAACAATAAATGTTGCTGAAAAATAACGTCTGTCTCATTAAACTTTAAAAAAAAAAACTTTTTTGTGAGCTCAAATATTAAAATGTGATATTTGCGGAAAACGCCCATCCTTACTTTCTGTAATTCACTGCAGTTTGTACATGCTCCATGTTTACATTACAGCTCAATATTTTTAACTTTTTGTATAGAGTAACACTTGTGAAGATGTTCATCTATATGAAACTGTTTTGATAGTGTTTGATAGAATATTTTTCTATATAATATAATTTCTTTCACTGTGCTGTGTTTTAGACTGAAGTTTAACAATTAAAAAGTATGTTACTATTTCTTATCAGAGGTGTGGCTGTCTAACAAACTTGTTTAACAGGTTGATGTGAATCATGATGTTTCTGTCCATCACTACTAAAAGATCTTCTTCAAACAAACACGCAGCGACAGGCTCAGAGTGACGCCCCTCGGGTGACTGAATATCAGACAGAAAATAACGCTGGACTCTGCTCGGACTGCTGTTCATCTGAAGCGTTTGACTTCTGAAGACAGATCATCTCCAGAACAGGGAACAGCTTCAGACGCTCCTCTGAGCAAGAGTGAAGATGTGTGATGAAAACAATAACTCAGAAACAACACATGCATGCCTTCATATCTTTGTGCTGAGATTGATGGACAGATGAGTCTTGAACACAGTTGAGTTCAACAGCAAACACAGACACAGACAGCGCTCAGAATCACAATAAATCAACTTTATTCTTTCAGTGTTCTGATATTTGACCGATTCCCCTCTGAAAGGAAACTCACTCCTCTGGATAGCGACACAGAAAGCACTTTATATGAACAGAGAACATCATGAGAAAGAAGGGTGTGTTTATTCCAGTTGTTCAGAGTCACTCGCAGCTCGTGCAGTGATCGTGTATTACTGTGATCGCTGCATGATTTAATACATCGCTGATAAGAACAGAAGTGCTTTAGGAGTCTTGTGTTTCGTAATCACTGAGACTGTAGTTTCTCACGGACACTGTTTGATATCCATGATGTGTTTGCAGCACTATTACAGAGTCCAGTTTTTCTCATCAGAGCCAGTCTGATCTGGTCTTTCCTCTCAGGAACTGCATCAGCTTCATCTGGAGACTGGATATGGTAAACTCTTTCCTGAAACTACAACAGAAATGAGCAGTTTAATACAATCGCAGAAATCTCTCTTTAAGATCAGTGTTGTGTGTATTTGAGAAGTAATTAACAGAAACAAGACGTACAGCTGACATTAAGAACGTCCATGCTGTCGCTCCTCTTCATCTGTTTGATGAAGAATCTCCCTCCGTTCTCCGTCATCATTCCTTCAATCTTCTGCAGCAGATCTTCAACTTGAGCCTTCACTTTCTTCATCTTACTGAAACAGTGAGACTTTCCTCCACATTCAGTCACGAGTCGCTGCAGATCCTCATGATCTTTGGGTTTCAGATGTTCATCAGTGGTCTGATCCAGACCCTCCAGATCATCTCCATGTGTGAACAGAATCATGATGTACTTCTGAACTTCAGGACCAAACAAACACTCAATATAATCCAGGATCTGTTGCTCATTTTGCAGAGGTTTCTCCAGAGGAACGGTGAGCAGAACTGAACTGAGACCTGCTGAACATCCAGAGAGCAGCTGCTCTTTCATCTTCTCCAGCTGCTCTTCATTCAGATCTGGATCCAGTAGATCTGGACAATCAATCACAGAGACCTGCTTCCCTCTGATCTGAGTCTGACCCTCACACACTTCAGACTCATGCCTTTTAAACCTCTTTTCTCCCAGGATCAAGTTCCCAGACGAGCTTTTCCCACAAGTGTTTCTGCCCATCAGAAGAATCCGCATCACTGCATCATCTGGACTGGAGTCAAAAATGAAAATATCTGAAAGTGACAGAAAATATCAAATATGAGTGTAAAAACACAAGGCTTTTAAAAGAAGGAAAAAAACAACACGAAACACTACAAACAGCACAAAAACTGAACTCGTAACAGCAGCAAATGAACAGATTTCAATTACAGCAGTCAGTGAAAATATGATCTAATCATCTGTCAGCTCCATGTGACGACATCATTCATAATGATATTCAGTGAAAACAACTGATTCACGAGGAACATGGTTTCAGAATGAATTATATTCTGACATTGAGACCAAATGAATGCACTGAGTCTTTCTTAAACAGAGTAAAGAAACACCGTCTCACCAGGAAGAGTTTTAGTCGCTTCTGCCATCTTCACTGCATCTCAGATCACATCAACATCAACATCAACATGCTTCTGACAGAACACAACATCAACACAATCTCCATTAATACGTGTCCTGGTTTAGAAGAACAATAATGGAGCAGGTTTGCATTAAACACGCTGTTGAGGAATGATAAAGTCACCAGGAGTCAGCTGCAGTTCAGGTTTGATCAGATTCTTTCTTCTTCTGCTTCTGACATGAAAACGCTCCTCCCCTTCACATGAATCAACATGTAGAACTAGAGCTGGAAAAACATATCAAATATCAATCTCTCATCTTACAAAACAAACAAAACACGTCTTAAAAAAAACAAAGTGTCCAAAACGTTCTGCTTTTAAAGTCAGGGTCCATTGGTTTAAATGGAGAGACACAGAGGAGACGGAGAAGCAGGAGCTGAAAACAGAAACACTGGCTGTAGAAGAGGACATTTATCATCTGTAACACCGCGTGTAAACACTAGATGACTGTAGAGACCTATATTTACAGTGATGCACACAGAGAAAGCTTATGTTACTCATACATGTCATAACTTGATCAATCAAGCAGGATGATTTATTTTACATTATAGTGCACTATAACTGAGTGTTTACATGCTATATGAACAGAGATATGGACAGTCACATATGTGTTGATATTGCCAAAGCGCGTCCGCGAAGAAAATCCGTGAGCGAGCGGAGAGACCCGCGCTACAGCAGTGCGCGCTCCCGATCTGTGTCAGTAAACACGTCACGTGGCTCTGTTGAGACATTGCGCGTGGCGCTCGTGCACAGGGTTTAACGAGTACAGTCAGCATAGTAACTCAGTTAAGACATAGGCCTACTGTTTATATTTTTATATGTACAAAGTCAGCCCATTCTTAAGATATATTTGATAAATATTATTAAATTTTAGACAAACTGGAGACAATAACAGTTTTTAAAGTTGGCATGCAGCCAGAACGGTGTTCCCTTACTTCTGTAACTTCTATAAAATAAAATGAAATAAAGAAGCAAATCTTTGGATGGCTCCTCAGTGCAGTGTATTCACTCCAGTGATCTGAGAATGTTTCTGTCCAGTGTCCCGTGTGTGAATCCCATCAGATCCGGGTCACGGCGTTTCTTCCCAGGATTCTGTTCTCCAAACCCTTCTTTGAGTTCCTCAGTTTGTTTAGTGTTCCTCTGTGTATTGATCCACTTTAATGGCGTGTTTCCCGAGGTTTGTAGAAATAAGGCAAAGTCAAGAATAATGCATTTCCACGAGTTTAAAAATATCCCTCTTTAAGAGAAAGACAAAAGCAGCTAATGAGCTTCTTATTACTTTACCAGGAAGTGCTTTAGACCTCGTCACTGTCTGAAAACAGACAAGCGCACAAAGATGGTTTCTAGAAAAACACATGCATTCAACACGTAAAAACAATCTCAGTATATCTTATCTGTGTGAGGATTTTGACTATTAATGAATCACACAGAGGTGCAGCGAGTTTAATCTTCAAATCCCAGCCATGTTCGCCAGTAAGGGAGCAGGTCGGTCAGAATTACATTTATATTTAGGGATGGGACGGATATGTTTCTGTTGATGTATGCGCATTCTGGATTCCCAGACATTACAACAACAGCGATGAAAAACACCTCTACAAATCATTCACTCTTGTTCAATACTAATACGAACACTGGATCAGTTCATTCTCTTAAAGTGACAGTCTTTATATTAATCGAACAGCAACAACCGAGAAATCACTCACTGCTCTTGATTATTTTTTTTATTTTTTTTTTTACTTTAATAAAGAATCATCTTTAATTTATACTCCAAAATGCAATGCTGTTTTATATTACTTTAATTTCTGTACCTAAAAACTAATGCAAGACCTACCTAAAAAAAAACCTGAAAGTCAGTTAATTTTATTTGTATCTTTACTCTATTGTATTTATTTGTGTTGTTGCTTGTATTTAGAATATTCTTAATAATATGATAATGTATTTTTTTGAAAGTATATATTTTCCATAAACATAGCACATACAACTATACCGAAACCGTGAAACAAACCGAACTTTGAAAAAGTTGAACTGTTCCACCCTAATATTTACATAATCATTTGGCAGACAGACGCTTTCATCCAAAGCAACTTACAATAGATAAAATCTATATATATATATATATATATATATATATATATATATATATAAATATAGTCATGAAAATAAAGAAAACTCTTTGAATGAGAAGGTGTGTCCAAACTTTTGGTCTGTACTCTCTCTCTCTCTCTCTCTCTCTCTCTCTCTCTCTCTCTCTCTCTCTCTCTCTCTCTCTCTCTCTCTATATATATATATATATATATATATAAAATGTATATAATGATAGATGTTTTAAAAGAGCATCTTAATGACAAACTAGCACACTGTTTTACATATGGGGATACAGTTTTTTTTTTTTTTTTTTGTGCCAAAACTGACCAGAAATTGATTTTCCATTTCTAGGCTTTAATATGTAGCCTAGTGTACAATGCTTATTTATTTTGAAGGTGACGAAGGAAGCAACAGTATCACTAGTGCTGTTAGTGCTCCTGCTGTTGAACAAGAGAGGGAGGACAGTTCAGCTTTTGAGTCAGAGCAGGAACCTTCAGATAAAGTTTAAGCTAAAACTAAAACTAAACATGCTGGCTATACTCTTAACAATATGTGCTTTTATGATTTATAAGGTCATCAGTAGTAGGACTGTGATCATTGGGACATACAACTGATGGCTGCATAATTAATATAGATTATTGAAAGTGCTTATTTCATATTGGTTTACTTTCTACAAATAAAACAATGTTTTGAACATTACACCTGTTCTTTTAACCATTTGAGCACAGAAAACTGAACACATCAACAAATAAATAATATAACCACTGATTAACCCTTCTCATATGGGTGAAAACTATTAATAATTATCTTATTGATATAACTGCCTATAATTTGGTTAAAAAAATAAATCTAAATGATAAAAAGAGATAAACAGTTTTCTGTACACGAGGCAGCTGAGGATGTTTTAACACTGCTTCACTATCAGAAGATAAACCTAAACATTACAATGAGCCAAGAACTATAGTTCTGGAGCTTCAGAATATAACAGAAATAGAGAAAATAACAGCATTCATCAAGAGTAAAGAGATGTGAAACTAACAATAGAGATTCAATTCAATTCAATTCAAGTTTATTTGTATAGCGCTTTTTACAAAACAAATCGTTACAAAGCAACTTTACAGAAAATTATGTTTCTACAACATTTAGTAGTAGCTAGTAGTTTGTGCACATTTGACAGGATTTTAGAAAAACTAAAAAATAATAATAATACAAGACGTAGTCAGCTAGACGATGAACTATCAATATTATTAATTAAGTTATTATATGATTAAGTCACACATTTAGGAATAATTGTTAGTTCTGTTTGTTGATTCAGGGTTAGCATCATCTGAGGTCCTCTGAGGGTCAGCATCATCTCTTCTCAGGTGTTCTGGATCCAGACTGGAGCTTGTGTAAATCCTAGTTACCACGGGATGTGAATCCCGTGGCAAAACATAGAAACAAAAAACAGACATCATTAGCATAGCTGCTGATCCAACAAAGTAAAATTAGTTTAACCCAAGCTAATGAATAAAAATGCACCTTTGATCAGATGCAACTACACTCACAATTAAAAAGATACATTATTCGAATGCTTGGCAAAAGAGATGTGTTTTTAATCTAGATTTAAACAAAGAGAGTGTGTCTGAACCCCGAACATTATCAGGAAGGCTATTCCAGAGTTTGGGAGCCAAATGTGAGAAAGCTCTACCTCCTTTAGTGGACTTTGCTATCCTAGGAACTACCAAAAGTCCAGCGTTTTGTGACCTTAGGGAGCGTGATGGGTTGTAACGTGGTAGAAGGCTAATTAGGTACGCTGGAGCTAAACCATTTAGGGCCTTATAGGTAAGTAATGATAATTTGTAACTGATGCGGAACTTAATAGGTAGCCAGTGCAGAGACTGTAAAATTGGGGTAATATGATCATATTTTCTTGACCTCGTAAGGACTCTCGCTGCTGCATTTTGGACGACCTGTAGCTTGTTTATTGAAGAAGCAGGACAACCACCTAGAAGTGCATTACAATAGTCCAGTCTAGAGGTCATGAATGCATGAACTAGCTTTTCTGCATCAGAAACAGATAACATGTTTCGTAGCTTGGCAATGTTTCTAAGATGGAAGAATGCAATTTTTGTAACATTGGAAATATGATTTTCAAAAGACAAATTGCTGTCTAATATAACACCCAGATTTCTGACTGTAGAGGAAGTTACAGTACATCCGTCTAGTTGCAGATTGTAATCTACAAGATTCTGTGTAGTGTTTTTTGGTCCAATAATTAATATCTCCGTCTTATCTGAATTTAATTGGAGAAAATTCTTTGTCATCCAATCTTTTACATTTTTAACACAATCTGTTAGCTTAGATAATTGGGAAGTTTCATCTGGTCTCGTTGATATATATAGCTGAGTATCATCAGCATAACAGTGGAAGCTAATTCCGTATTTTCTAATAATATTACCAAGGGGCAACATGTATATTGAAAATAGAAGGGGACCTAGGACGGATCCTTGTGGCACTCCATATTTTACTGATGATAAATGAGATGACTCCCCATTTAAGTAAACAAAATGGTAGCGATCGGACAGGTAGGATCTAAACCATCTTAGAGCCTGCCCTTGAATACCTGTATAGTTTTGTAATCGATCTATGAGTATGTCATGATCTATGGTGTCGAACGCAGCACTAAGATCAAGTAAGACTAGAAATGAGATGCAGCCTTGGTCTGACGCAAGGAGCAGGTCATTTGTAATTTTAACAAGTGCAGTTTCTGTGCTAATGTGGGGCCTAAAACCTGACTGAAATTCTTCATACAGATCATTTTTATGCAGGAAGGTGCTCAATTGAGCAGACACAACTTTTTCTAAAATTTTAGACATAAATGGAAGATTTGAAATAGGCCTATAATTTGCCAGTACACTAGGATCTAGTTTTGGTTTCTTAATAAGAGGCTTGATAACCGCCAGCTTGAATGGTTTTGGGACGTGTCCTAAAGATAACGACGAGTTTATGATATTGAGAAGCGGTTCTTCGGCTACAGGTAACAGCTCTTTCAGTAATTTAGTGGGTACAGGAACTAATAAACATGTTGTTGGTTTAGATACAGTGATAAGTTTATTTAGCTCTTCCTGTCCTATGGTTGTAAAGCACTGCAGTTTATCTTTGGGTGCGATGGATGAAACTGAAGTGTTAGACGCTGTAGAATCTACATTCGCTATTGTATTTCTAATGTTATCTATTTTATCAGTGAAGAAATTCATAAAGTCATTACTATTTAACGTTGGTGGAATATTTGAATCAGGTGGCGTCTGGTAATTTGTTAACTTATTTTCTATGAGTTTGTGTATATGCTCTGCCCTAGCAGTTTTTAGAGTCTGTCTATAGCTGGACATACTGTTTTTCCATGCAATTCTAAAAACTTCTAAGTTAGTTTTTCTCCATTTGCGTTCAAGACTACGAGTTACTTTCTTGAGAGAGTGAGTATTACTGTTATACCATGGTACAGTACGTTTTTCTCTAACTTTTTTCAATTTGATTGGGGCAACAGCTTCTAATGTATTAGAGAAAATAGTGCCCATGTTGTCAGTAATTTTGTCTAATTCATGTGTATTTTTGGGTACAAATAGCAGTTGAGATAGATCAGGCAGGTTATTTGCGAATCTGTCTTTGGTGGCTGGAACAATAGTTCTGCCCAGACGGTATCGCTGAGACATATAGTTAATATCAGTTATACGCAGCATGCACGATACGAGGAAATGGTCTGTAATATCATCACTTTGAGGTACAATATCTATAGCAGTAAGATCGATGCCATGCGATATAATTAAATCTAGTGTATGATTAAAACGATGAGTGGGCCCGGTGACATTTTGCTTGACTCCAAAGGAGTTTATTAGGTCAGTAAACGCAAGTCCTAATGTATCATTTGTATTATCAACGTGAATATTAAAATCTCCCATGATTAGCGCCTTATCAACTGTAACCAGAAGGTCTGAGAGGAAATCTGCAAATTCTTTGAGGAATTCTGTATACGGCCCTGGTGGTCTATACACAGTAGCCAGAGCAAGAGATACATTAGATTTCTTTTGCATGTCTGACAGAGTAACATTTAGCATTAGTATTTCAAAAGAGTTAAACCTGTATCCTGTTTTCTGGGTAACATTGAGAATATCACTATATATTGTTGCAACACCCCCGCCACGACCAGTCTGACGGGGCTCATGCTTATAACAGTAGTTTGGTGGAGTAGACTCATTTAGACCAAAATAATCATTTGGTTTTAGCCAGGTTTCAGTCAAGCAGAGTAAATCAAAACTATTATCTGTGATCATTTCATTTACAATAACTGCTTTTGGTGTGAGTGATCTAATATTTATGAGCCCAAACTTTAAAAATTGTTTTTGTTCATTTACTTTACATTTTTCTGGTTTAATTACGATAAGATTTTTTCTAGATCCTACATTATATTTATATTTATATTTTGACCTCACTATTCTGGGAACAGACACAGTCTTAATAGGTTTTACAGCACAAGTACTTTTATCATTTAAGCGGGTGGAACAAAACTCATCATAATGGTTATTTGAGAATTGACTTACTAGTCACATGGAGCGAAGTGTCCTGGAGATGTTGTCAGAGAGAAGCTCCGCTCCGACTCGACTGGGGTGTAATCCATCAGCACGAAACAGTCTAGGACGCTCCCAGAAAAGATTCCAGTTATTAACAAATAGCAGTTTCTGTTTTTCACACCATGACAACAACCATTCATTTAAAGCAAAAAGTCTACTGAACCTTTCGTGTCCTCGTCGATACGTGGGCAGTGGTCCTGACACGATGATCGTCGCCGCGGGCGTCGTGCTGCGAACCGTCTCGATCAGGCTCCTGAAGTCCCTCTTCAGCGTCTCCGTCTGCCGCAGCGTGGTGTCGTTAACCCCGGCGTGAAGCACGACCGCTCTGGGGCTCTCGCCGTCCTTCAGGATCGCGGGTATCTGCGCAGAAACATCGAGAACACGAGCACCAGGCAAACAATGAGTGTGCACTTTACCTTCGGCTAACGTAGCACTTACGTTACGATGGAGACGATGGAGTCTCCGATGATCACAGCGTCGCGTCCTGTCTCGCGGAGGGGAGCGAAGCGGTTCTGGATGGAGATCTCGAAGGCAGGAGGGGGAGATGTCGTCGCCCGGGACCCGGCTCGCGTCCTCCGCTGTGGATGCACCCAGGGTCCGTGGTGTCCCGGCGTCGCAGTGAAGGACATCTGGGAAGATCGCGTCCTGGGTGCACCGGGCCTGCGCAGAGAAACACATGGAGTAGACGTGGTGGGACTGTTAACAGCACGCTGTATACTTACCCCGGACTTGTGAGCGTCAGCCCGGGATGATTCCAGCGCGGCTCTCCGCTCTCTCAGCTCGGCCTGCCTCCGTTCCAGGTCGCGAATCTGCTTCCCCACGGCCTCGAGCTCGAGCTGCACAGAGTGGAGACATTCATCCGCCATTAAAGCAAGTAACAGTGAGTACAGCAGTGGTAATGTGTGTGAATAGAGTATTAGCAATGTAAGCTCAGTTAGCAGCAACCACGCTTGCTGATGCTAACTGGCTAAAAGCTAATAGCGGACCCGGGAGATCAAAATAAATCTAGTGATAGCGAGTCGCTCTAATTGTTTTTGTTGTAGAATACAATAGAGGATATATTCACGCGTTATATAAACGGAAACGATGGTGTATAAAATAGATTTTTAAGTTAAAAATAGTCAATGAAAAGAATATAGTGACGGAGCTCAAACGCAGTTCAGCCGTCAACAACAAACAGGAAGTGACGAATCTTGGAAGTGATTTTTTATACATCTTGGAAGAGATGTATAACCTCCTCTCCTTTATTATTTAGCCCATGCACCCCAAAAAACTAAACAAAAAAAAAACAAAAACATTTGGTTCAATAAAATGATCATGTTAACTTTGTAATGATATGTGTCCGGCTGTGGAGAAGACTCTTTCAGACAGAGTCAGGTGCCTGACAGCTGTGAGATAACGTGACAAACTGGAAACTGTAGTCAGGTTTACTGTTTTAGTTAGAACGCATGGCAAGGGAAAGAGAAAATGATGTCTAACGTGTTCCTCATCCTCTTCATCATCCTTCTCTGGCAGCTGAAAGAGAGATTGACCTTGTTAACATTGCTCATGTTTGTACACAACCTGTCAAATGCAAATGGAAATGCCACCCTAAAAGAAAGCCTTGCCACCCCTGCTGCCACCCCAGTTGGCAGCAACGAATTAAAGGTTATGGCCAATTTGAAATTTTTTTTTTTTTGAAAATGATTCGCAATCCCGCTCCGAACTCCCGAACTGACTCAAATGATTCGCGAACCCCCTAACAAACTCCCGAACTAATTAAAATGATTTGCGATCCCGCTCCGAACTCCCGAACTGATTCAAATGATTTGCTATCCCCAAACTGACTCAAATGATTCGCGAACACACTCTGAACTCCCAAACTGACTCAAATGATTCGCAAATCCCCACATAGCAAAAAATGTTGGGTTGTTTTTTTAACCCAACCGTTGGGTTACACATATTGGGTCAATGTGTTGGGTTATCTTAAAATTGAATTTAATTAGGCCTGCTTAAAGTGAATGCAAATGTCAGAAAAGCTGCATGGACCATTTATCGGATCGGACCAGTGTAAGAAGCTGCTCGAGCGAGCTCTGAGCTCACACACATCAGTCATGCGACAGACAGCAGACTCCGCGAGAATCGTTTGAATGAACCTGCAATTTTCTGTTATAAAAGTTCAAAACCCAGATGAAAGACAAGTGCGCAGTCGTGAGGTAATCCGCTTTTTCAGCGAAAATGTATACCAATGCCCCAAATTTACATAATGTAAACGTTACTCCTACAACAAACCTTTAAGAGGCGAGTGTAAAACAGAAGCCATATTCGTCTTAGCACACCAGCTCTAATTCATTGTACTGTAAAAGTGTTTTTATGATTTATTTATATTGAATATTGTTTTTTTTTATGTGTTGTACTAAATGTGTTTATACTTATGTTTTAGACAATGGACTTTTTCCGTGAAGGAAAAATTGCAACAGTAGAATTTCTGCCTGTTAACTGAAACATTTCAAGGTAAGTAACCTATTTAAATTAATTATACATAAGTTTTCACTTTTACTTAGACCTATGACTTCCACAAATTATGAAAAAGGACAAATGAGGTGAAATAAGTGTATTGTTGCATTCCATCCAACAAAGCTTCCTTTCATTTACAGTGTACTTTTGTTCCAAGTCCAAAATCAGTCAAAGGGTAAAGGGTGGGAAAATTACTCACATTAGCTGCAAATATTGCCAGAAATTTTCTGGAGAGAGTGAAAACTGGATTAGTCGGTCTCTTAGTGCAAATGTTAGTAGATCCCCACAAAGACTGTAAAAATGTAAACTTTAAGCTTAGCTTTTTTTTTTTTTTTTTACTTGTCTGTAAAATCTCTACTTTTGTCATTTAAAGGCCTTCGTGCAGAAATTGTCTTTAAAACCCTTCCTGCCATCTGCACCATACCACACTAATGGAAAAATGGTGTGCACATCATACACGGAAATGAAGCGGTCCTTCATTGACATTCAACCTGTAAGTAAAGGCAACACTTAAAATTACAGTGCCCTGTGTAATCAAGTCACCTTTATTTAATTTGTATAAGACACACGTTGTACAATACAAATAATTCCAAGGAGATATTTTGTATAAAAAAATGATGACACAATTTTTATTTTTGGGTGAATTATCACTTTAACCAATTTAAATTCGCTATAGCTTTTAACACATTTAAATTCACTCATTTGTAAAGTGAGTGTATCAATGAAATATCATCACAATGCATGTTAACTGAACTTTTTTAAAATTATTTTAAGGTTGGCACTAATTAGTGCTTTACTTGAATCATGAGACAAGACAGAATCCACATGTAATGAATTCACTTCATCTACAGCGATATCATTGACTTGATTGCAAATAAATGCACAGACACTGTTTAACTGGACAGAGATGACATCACTGAATTCAATGATGAACTGCCTTTAACTATCATTCTTCATTATTGACACACTGTTTTCCAAATGAATGTTGTTCAGTGCTTTGACGCAATGTATTTTGTTTAAAGCGCTATATAAATAAAGGTGACTTGACTTTGACATGTTCTGGTGCTCGGTGACAAGGAAAACTCCTCCCAAGTTTTTATTATTTTAAACGGGGAGGCGATGGAACAGAAGACGATACTACAAGCAGTCGATCTGTGTTTCAAACTTTTCTTTGTATATGACATCTACTACCCAAAACCCTCTGCTCATATTTGAGAGTTTTTGTAACACAGTCTTTAATAATTTTTTCTGCACACTGTCTCCTCCTTAAAAACTTTGTATTTTGTAATCAGTAAAACACTTTTTTATTTTATTGATCATCAGTAGGTCCAGCAGTATATTTTTTATTATTATTATTACTTGATTTTATGATTATTTTTTGTTTTATTATATGTTATGTTCATTTTATTTGAAAGTCGTAATGTTTGCCAAGTATGGTAACCCATATTCGGAATTGGTGCTCTGCTTTTAACCCATCCAAGTGCATACACACACACACACACACACACACAGCAGTGAGAAGTGAACACACACCCGGAGCAGTGAGCAGCTACAGATCCAGCTACTGGGGAGCAACTGGGGGTTCAGTGCCTTGTTCAAGGGCACCTCAGTCTTGGGTATTGAGGGTGGAAGAGAGTGCTCTTCATCAGCACCGAGACTCCAACCTCTGACTTTTGGGTTACAGGTCCAACTCTAACCATTGGGCCACAGCTGTGAACTGTATTTACACATTTGTGTGTTTTGATATGAATATGAATTGACACAATTGTGCATCTTGAAAATGTCAGTTGTATTTTTACACGTTCTTGTACATTTAAATATATATATATATATATATATATATATATATATATATATATATATATATATATATATATATATATATATATATATGTGTGTGTGTGTGTGTGTGTGTGTGTGTGTGTGTGTGTGTGTGTGTGTGTAAATGTGTTACTTGCATATTAAAATAAAATCTGTGAGTTACAACAAAGTAGTTTCAAAATATGTTGTATTAAGTAATTTTTAATAAAAAATACTGATGTCAATTAATGTAAATAATTAACTCAACTGTTGGGTAACTTTTAACCCAACAGGATTTTAACCCAATGGGTTGGCTTGCAATAACCCATAGATGAGACGGTGCTATACCAACCCATAGTTGGGTTACTTGTTGGGTTATTTTTAACCTAACATTTTTTAATGTGCATAACTGACTCAAATGATTCGCGATCCCACTACGAACTCCCGAACTGATTCAAATGATTCGCGATCCCCAAACTGACTCAATTGATTCGCGATCCAGCTACGAACTCCCGAACTGATTCAAATGATTCGCGATCCCCAAACTGACTCAATTGATTCGCGATCCAGCTACGAACTCCCGAACTGATTCAAATGATTCGCGATCCCGCTACGAACTCCCGAACTGATTCAAATGATTCGCGATCCCCAAACTGACTCAATTGATTCGCGATCCAGCTACGAACTCCCGAACTGATTCAAATGATTCGCGATCCCGCTACGAATTCCCGAACTGATTCAAATGATTCGCAATCCCCAAACTGACTCAATTGATTCGCGATCCAGCTACGAACTCCCGAACTGATTCAAATGATTGGCGAACCCGCTTTGAACTCCCGAACTGACTCAATCTGCCTAGGTCACCAACTCCCAGAGGGGGCACCATCCCAGTTGCTCAAAAAAAAAAAAAAAAAAAAAACTTCCTACATTCTCCCATCCGTGCTCGCGACCGCTCACACCTCATGTTTGCGGCTGAATATTCATAATTGTTGGATGAATCCAATCCAGCGAAGAGAAAAGAATACTAAAAGTAAAAAAAAAAAAAAAAAAAACAGACATAAAGTTGGCTTGACATTGGACGTTGGACGAGTCGCAAATTTAGGGACCGTCTCTAAAGTTACATGAGATATTGGTATACACTTTTCTAACGTCAGTAGCATTTGAGGAGAATGACTTATAGTCATAAAAACAACTGTAATTGTTCATGTAGGTGTGGGCTATAATGCACAATTAAATAAACTCAAAATCATATGTAAATTATTCTACCTTTTCACATGGGCTCAAACGCAAATTTGAAGCTCAATAGCATTTGAGGAGAAAGACTTACAGTCATAAAAACAACTGTAATTGTTCATGTAGGTGTCCGCTATAATGCACAATTGAATTAAATGTTTGATATTTATTAAAATAATCTGTAAATCATATGTAAATTATGCTACTCTTTCACATGGGCTCAAACGCAAATTTGAAGCTCAATAGCATTTGAGGAGAAAGACTTGTAGTCATAAAACAATTGTAATGTGTTCATTTGGGTGTCAGCTATGATGCACACCTTATACATTTTTTATATTTATTAAAATAAAGTATAAATCATTTAGGTAAAAATGAGGCCAGATTATCACTTTCAGGCACATTCTTGTGAAAGTTTTTTTTTTTTTTTTTTTTTTTTTTTCAGGTTCCCTTACGAAAATTACCCATGGTTTTAACAATAACACCACAAATCATTGTTCTTATAGCCATGGTAACTGCAAATTAACCATGGTTTGTTACTTCAAATAATAATTTACAAAGTATTAATATACTGTAATATTTGTTGTTGTTGTTGCTATAAAAACAGACCTAAGCCATCAATAGCCTTTAAAATGACTTAAAATGTATTATATAAAAAGAAAAACAATGAGGCAATAATGATTGGTTAATAATAACACTGTTACAATACATAATGTAGGCAAATACAAAATAAACAGTTTATGTAGATGTTATTACAAATGCCATGTGATTGCTGCTGTTACTCTTACAGGACGATCAAATCCTTGTTTAGGAGACTGACCAAACATTTCATTCAATTATTCACTTAATCTTTCATTTTTGGACACCTTGTTGCTATAGATGACACAGGTTTTATAATTTCTTCAACAAAAAACATGTATATCACAACCCTTACAAAAATAAACCATGGTTTTATCATAGTAAAACTGCTTAGTTTCCTTTTGCATGATTTCTGAATGCTTGAGACTATAAAATAAATTAGAGTCATAATAAGGTTATAGCCACAGGTAAATGTCGAGAGCTACAATTGTGATTTGAAAATAATACAATTTATTCATTGAGTTTTTTATTTGATTATAGTTCTATTTTCACTCTATAGTAGGTGTTTATTTCATCATCATATTTGAGGAAGGGGGGCACAACAATACACTCCTGCTCAGGACACACATTTGACCAGCAGCGACCCTGAAGGTGTTGTTATACACATCTCTGGGAATGTGTGCTCTACTACACACACACACACACACACACACACACACACACACACACACACACTGAAGCACGCGTGGTGTTTTCAGCTCTTCACTATATTAACACATGATGTATGCTACACATGTGCACGTCAGCGCGCTATGAGAGGATTTCAACATTTAATTTGATAAAACTATCGTCATTCTTTCGTATCGTAAACACAGACTGACAGAAACGGCAATGCCTTTACGACAACCTGTCAGAATAAAATCTCTGTATAACTTGAAGAAATGCAACAGAAATATAGTACTATTGCACAGTTGAGTATGTTATACGTCAAGTAGGCCTAATAGCTAATAATAATAGTTAATTAAAAAAACACAGAAACTCTGGTTACAACTCAACAAAATAAAAGTTTGGTCTAACTCAAAGAAATTATGTAAGAAATTGCACAGTAAAATATACTTAAAAAAAGATATACTAAAACATTATAATGTTTATTTATGTATTATTATTGTCAGCTAATAAAAGCTATGCTTCAGAGACCATATTCATATAACATCTAAGGATAAATGTAGCTCTTGACTGGTTGAGTTTTTCAAATGCAAGACATTGATTGCATAAGATTAAGTTTGTAAATGGTAGCTGTGTCCTTTTGTAGTGTGCACATATATTTATCATCAAACTGTGGTAACTGTGACTAAATTCAGTATATGCCACCCCTCAAAAATTCCTGCCCCCTTCTCGCCACCCCATCAATATTTTTCTAGATCCACACCTGAATGTTTTCAAAAGAAGTCTTTTCCGCTCACCAAGAATATATATATATATATATATATATATATATATATATATATATATATATATATATATATATATATATATATATATATATATATCATCAAACGCACAATAATACTGTGAAATAGGATTTTAATTTGAAATAACTTTTTTCACATCTTTTTCAAATACACTTCAAGGTGCAATATATTTCTGTGATGTACAGCTGTATTTTCAGCATCATTCCTCCAGTCTTCAGTGTGATTTACTGCTCAAGAAACATTTCTGATTATTATCAATGTTGAACACAGTTGTGCTGCACAATATGACACTGAAGACTGGAGTGATGATGCTGAAAATTCAGCTCCACATAACAGAAATCAATGACACTTTACAATATACTCCAAACTTTTTACCAGCAGTGTATATTATTAAATTTAAATAAAGGAAAAAAGTACACCTCATAATAAACCATGCACACATTCTCAAAGAATCATAAATAAAATAAACCATTTAAAATATTTAAACAATAAATGTTTTTGACAAATTGGATAGGTTTTTTTGATGGTGGCCACAGTTCTCCAGCTTCTACAGGAAAGACAGGATCGGTGGCCGTATTCACAGAGAATTGTATCTTTCTACTATGTGTCCTAGAAAGAAGATGCATCTTTAAACCTATTCACAAAACTCACAAATTCAGGCCGTTTCCAATATGTTTTAAACATGTTTGAAAATGACCAGGAGCTCTGGAGGTGCTCATGAAGGCAGTGGTCTTCATTCTGGTCCTGGGGACCCACAACACTGCACATTTTATATGCCTCTCTTGTCAAACACATCAGATTCAGATCATCAGCTCCTTAGGAAAGAGCTCCATGAACTGAACTGAGTTTGTCAGAAAAGACAGATGTACCAAATGTGATGTGCTGTGGGTCTCCGGTTCCAGGATTGAAAACCACTGTCAAAAGGTACTCGACTCAGCTCATAAATTCACTCATATCATATCTCATACCATACAAGCAACAACGATTTCAACAACAGTCAGCATAGTTGGTGACAAATGAGCTTCTTTTCTTCTAAGCATGGACCTTGTTTCTATGTTTCCTTGTTCTCGCTCTTAGTTCCCTGAGCTAGTTTAGAGTTTGTGTCTTTATTAGTTAATCATCCTCATCTGTCTGTCCCTCATTTGTCACCCTACTTTAATTCCTCACTCATGTTCAAGTCATTGTGGGGTATTGCTTGTGTTATGTGGAGTTTGGATGTTAGCTTCCTCTGCTGTGGATTATCATTAATAATCACTCTCCTACACATTTTTTTAAACGGTAGAATTAATAAGTAACCATTTATGGATTAATATACATATAAACCACTGTGCCATCCTGCTCGTATGTATCACGCAGCAGAAAAGCCCCTTACTGTGCCCAAAACAGATTAACTGTGGATGAATATCCAAAACAAGGACTGGAGAGAGGTTGTCCCTCTCCATTTCATAATTGTCGAATGAAAGGAAAGTTTCATAATTACAGGACACTTATAAAACACTTTATTCAAAATGAACGCATCATGCATCATCACGCTAGTCATTGCACAAGTGCAGTCCTTTCAGTTTCGTGGTTCAATTCCAACGAGTGTTTACATGCACTCTCAATCGCATTAGAAAAGGAATAAATTGCCCATCTCTGACCTCTCTGTTAGGGTCCGTGCCCTCCTCTCTCACATCTCTGACCTCTCTGTGAGGATCCATACTCTCCTCTCTCACATCTCTGACCTCTCTGTGAGGGTCCATACTCTCCTCTCTCACATCTCTGGCCTCTCTGTGAAGGTCCATGTTCTCCTCTCTCACGTCTCTGACCTCTATGTGAGGGTCCATGCCCTCTTCTGTCATCTCTGACCTCTCTGTGAGGGTCCGTGCCCTCCTCTCTCACATCTCTGACCTCTCTGTGAGGGTCCGTGCCCTCCTCTCTCACATCTCTGACCTCTCTGTGTGGGTCCGTGCCCTCCTCTCTCACATCTCTGGCCTCTCTGTGTGGGTCCATGCCCTCCTCTCTCACATCTCTGACCTCTCTGTGAGGGTCCATGCCCTCCTCTCTCACATCTCTGGCCTCTCTGCTATTGTCCATGCTCTCCTCTCTCACATCTCTGGCCTCTCTGTGTGGGTCCATGCCCTACTCTCTCACATCTCTGACCTCTCTGTGCAGGGTCCATGCTCTCCTCTCTCACATCTCTGACCTCTCTGTGAGGGTCCATGCTCTCCTCTCTCACATCTCTGACCTCTCTGTGAGGGTCCATGGCCCTCCTCTCTCACCATCTCTGACCTCTCTGTGAGGGTCCATGCTCTCCTCTCTCACATATCTGGGCCTCTCTGTGAGTGTCCCTGTGAGGGTCCATGCCCTCCTCTCTTTACATCTCTGGCCTCTCTGTGAGGGTCCATACTCTCCTCTCTCACATCTCTGGCCTCTCCTGTGAGGGGTCCATGCTCTCCTCTCTCACATCTCTTGCCTCTCTGTGAGGGTCCATGCCCTCCTCTCTCTACATCTCTGACCTCTCTGTGAAGGTGCATGCCCTCTTCTCTCACATCTCTGACCTCTCTGTGAAGGTCCATGTTTCTCCTTTCTCACGTCTCTGACGTCTTTGTGAGGGTCCATTGCCCTCCTCTCTCACATCTCTGACCTCTCTGGTGAGGGTCCGTGCCCTCCTCTCTCACATCTCTGACCTCTCTGTGAAGGTCCATGTTCTCTTCTCTCACGTCTCTGACCTCTCTGTGAGGGTCCGTGCCCTCCTCTCTCACATCTCTGACCTCTCTGTGAAGGTGCCGTGCCCTCCTCTCTCACGTCTCTGGCTTCTCTGTGAGGGTCCGTGCCCTCCTCTCTCACATCTCTGGCCTCTCTGTGAGGGTCCGTGCCCTCCTCTCTCACATCTCTGACCTCTCTGTGAGGGTCCGTGCCCTCCTCTCTCACATCTCTGACCTCTCTTTGAGGGTCTGTGCCCTCCTCTCTCATTTCTGACCTCTCTGTGAGGGCCCATGCCCTCCGCTCTCATCTCTGACCTGTCTGTGAGGGTCCGTGCTCTCCTCTCTCACATCTCTGACCTCTCTGTGAGGGTCCGTGCCCTCCTCTCTCACATCTCTGACCTCTCTGTGTGGGTCCATGCATGCCCTCCTCTCTCACATCTCTGGCCTCTCTGTGTGGGTCCGTGCCCTCCTCTCTCACATCTCTGACCTCACTGTGAATGTCCATGTTCTCCTTTCTCATATCTGACCTCTCTGTTAGGGCCCTTGCCCTCCTCTCTCACATCTCTGACCTCTCTGTGAGGGTCCATGCCCTCCTCTCACATCTCTGACCTCTCTGTGAGGGTCCATGCCCTCTTCTCTCACATCTCTGGCCTCTCTGTGTGGGGTCCATTGCCCTCCTTCTCTCACATCCTCTGACCTCTCTGTTGAGGGTCCATGCCCTCCTCTCTCATATCTTTGACCTCTCAGTTGTGGGTCCATGCATGCTCTCCCTCTCTCACATCTCTGACCTCTCTGTGAGGGCCCTTGCCCTCCTTCTCTCACAACTTCTGACCTCTCTGTGTGGGTCCATGCCCTCTCTCTCACATCTCTAACCTCTCTGTGAGGGTCCATGTTCTCCTCTCTCATCTCTGACCTCTCTGTGTGGGTCCATTGTTCTCCTCTCTCATCTCTGACCTCTCTGTGTGGGTCCATGTTCTCCTCTCTCATCTCTGACCTCTCTGTGTGGGTCCATGTTCTCCTCTCTCATCTCTGACCTCTCTGTTAGGCCCGTGCCTCTCCTTCTCTCACATCTCTGACCTCTCTGTGTGGTTCCATGCCTTCTCTCTCACATTTCTGACGTCTCTGTGAGGGCCCATGTTCTCCTCTCTCATCTCTGACCTCTCTGTGAGGGTCCATGCCCTCCTCTCTCACATCTCTGACCTCTCTGTGAGGGTCCTTACCCTCTCTCTCTCACCATCTCTGACCTCTCGTGTGAGGTCCATTGCCCTCTTCTCTCTCATCTCTGACCTCTCTGTGAGGGTCCATACCCTCCTCTCTCCCATCTCTGACCTGCTCTGTGAGGGTCCATGCCTCCTCCCTCACATCTCTGACCTCTCTGTGAGGGCCCTTGCCCTCCTCTCTCATAATTCTGGCCTCTCTGTGAGGGTCCATGCCCTCCTCTCTCACATCTCTGACTCTCTGTGAGGGTCCATGCCCTCTTCTCTCTCATCTCTGACCTCTCTGTGAGGGTCCATACCCTCCTCTCTCCCATCTCTGACCTCTCTGTGAGGGTCCATGCCCTCCTCCCTCACATCTCTGACCTCTCTGTGAGGGCCCTTGCCCTCCTCTCTCATAATTCTGGACCTCTCTGTGAGGTCCATGCCCTCCTCTCTCACATCTCTGGCCTCTCTGTGTTGGTCCAGGCCCTCCTCTCTCACATCTGACCTTCTTGTAGGCCCGTGCCCTCCTCTCTCACATCTCTGACCTCTCTGTGAGGGTACATGTTCTCATCTCATCTCTGGCCTGTCTGTGTGGGTCCATGCCCTCCTCTCTCACATTTGACTCTCTGTGTGAGGGTCCATGCCCTTCTCTCTCACATCTCTGACCTCTCTGTGAGGGTCCATGCCCTCCTCTCTCACATCTCTGACCTCTCTGTAGGGTCCATGCCCTCCTCTCTCACATCT